>NW_005871463.1:24490-27884 GCF_000147115.1 Myotis lucifugus | reverse complement strand
TGGGAACCAAAAATAATTTTTTTTTCACAAAAGGCTTGGGGGGCCCCCTCCCTTTAAAGTGTTTTTAACTTCTTTTGCCGAAGGGGGCCACCCCCGAACCCTCTCCCTTTAAGGGCTTTGCCGGGTGTCTCCCCCGGGCCCCGGGGGTTCGGTTTTCAAGACCCGAACCCCCCTGGGGGGTTCAGCCCCGGGGGGGGGGGGACGAGGACCTTAAAGGAAACCGCCCGCTCCCACTTTTTAACCATGGCGGCCGGCCCCCCCCCCCCCGTTGGCCCCTTTTTTGTAATGGGGTTTTCCCCCCCAACGAAGTTTTAAAATTTTTTTTTTTCTCCCATTTTTTTTAAAAACCCCGCCCCTTGGGGGGGCAGGCCCTTTTTTCGAGGGGCCGGGGCCCCAAGGGGAAGGGCCCCCTGTTTGGAAAACCAGCCCTCTTTTTTTCCCCCCCCCCCACCCCAACCCCCTTGCTTTTTCTTTGGGATTCCATATCCTTTAACCCAATGGGGTCCCCAATGGCCCCCGGGGGGGGGGGGGGGCGGGTTGCTGTGGGCCTGACTCAGGGCCAGGAAACAGGTGCGACTGCCCAGGGCCTGCAGCTGAGTCACCAGCTCCCAGCACCCCGGCCGGCCGCAGGGCATCGCTCTGCCCTCCTCCAGCCCCAGCCACCAGGAAAACCCCACCTGGTGAGTCACCCGGCACAGGTGGATTCCCGGGCTCCCAGCAGAGCCTGTGACCAGCAGCAATGCCCCCTGGGAAGTTGGTTTGAATGGACTCACCACTGGGGGGGGATATTAGCATGCAGGTGGGAGGGCAGGGCTAGAGGCTGGTGGGAGGGCAGGCTGGGAAGTGGGGGCTTCCTGGTGGAGCCCAGGGCCGGGGAGGGAGGGAGCAGCAGGGGGAGGAAGGGGCTCCACATGGGGAGGAAGGAGGGCTCAGCCAGAGCCCAGGACACGTTAGATGACCATCCAGAGCCAGGTCCCCCACCCCACTCACCGAGAACCTCCTGGGAGAGTTGAGTTTGCAGAGTGTGCGCAGGGCAGTTGGTGTGGGGCTGTGGGCTCAGGGAGAGGCCTGATGGCCCCAGGACAGCCGGCGACTCTCCTTCCGGGGACCTGGGCTTGGTTCACCCACCTCCCTGTGAGGTGACAGCATTCAGGGCCGAGCCAGCAACTCTGCAGGTCACGTGCGGCCACCTGTCCTGAGGTGGGCAGGGGGTGGGGGTGGGGGCAGCAGCACTTGGCCCTGAACCGGCCCACGAAGCACAGAGGCCAAGCAGCCTCAACTCAGCTCCTCCGAGGAGAACCTGATGTGCCGGCAGCCTCCCCGCGAGGTGCGAGGGCGGCCGTGGTGCAAGGGCAGCCGTGGTGCGAGGAAGAGATGGGGAAGCTCCGGGTCTGGACAGACTGTGCTCATGGCTTATCTCAAAGTTTACAAACTGCAACCATGAAAACAGCCTTGGGGCCCCGCCGGAGGCAGCCCGTGAAGGGCCTGCACCAACTTCCAACGGAACTCCTTCTGGACCCAGACCCTGATGTCAGTGGGTGCTGCCAGGCCCGTCCATTACAAAGACCCCATTTGCAGCTGGACGTGTCTCCGACCAGAAAGATGTTCAAAGAAGGGGGCGGAGGGGTCTCCCCAAAGACCGCCTAACCGGAGGAGGGGATCCCCTCACCAAACCACTAACCCCTCCTGTCCGCCTGCCTCCCCCTCCTCCTCAGCCGGCACCCCCAGTAACAGCCCCAGCTGCTTCTCTGGACAAAGCAAGCAAGTCTTCACTCGCCTCCCGCACCCTGAGGAATGAATGCTCAAACCCACGCCAAGAGTTCAAGCAACTCCAGGACATTTCCGCGGACTGTGTTACTGGAGTGGGGTTGGGTAGGGGTGGGGTTAGCAGCTAGAAGTCATGGAAGGGGAGGCTCAAGGACACACACCTGTCAGCAAGGTCAAATAAAAGCCAACGTTAGCCCAGCTGGCATGGCTCAGTGGTTGAGCATTGACCTATGAACCCAGAGGTCATACATGGTTCAATTCCCGGTCGGAGCACATGCCCGGGTTGCAGGCTTGATCCCCATTGTGGGGCGTGCAGGAGGCAGCCTCCCCAGCCCATGGCTGAGCTCCGGTGCGGGCACAGCCCGAGTTTCTCCGCACCCTTGCTCTTCCTGCTCGGCAGACCCGGTTGGTTTTCTTGATGGTGGTGAACAGGACTTCTAAGCGAAGATGGGCCAGCTCACGACGCAAGGATGAAATTATGCTTTCTGCTTAGTTCCATTACTGTAATGGTGCCCCATTTTGTCTGCCACACGCTGGCCTGTCTTCAGGATGACAGGTTGACAGTGACACTCACTGGGTCGTTGCTGAGCACACGGACCCATTAGAGTGTGACCGCGGTGCCAGCACAGCCTGTGCCGGACGCAGACGCTGCCCCGACGTGACGTGCGCTGCCCTCCTGGTCTGACGCATCTGCGGTGGAAATCACTGCGCCTCCGCTCCTGCCTGGTCGATCTGGGTCCTCCCGCACCCGCCTAACTCTTCCCCGCCCAGACCAAGGAGAAGCAGCGCTGTGTGTCCCCACGGGGGGTCCTGGTGAGAGACCTAGGAACTTGGGGGCAGCTTGGTTTTTGTTAAATGGATTCATGATACCTGAGAAGATGGCTGGTGATTTTCCATGGGACACGTGGGGAAAGTGGCCAGAGGGCACGTTCTTGTTCTCTAGTCTGCGTGCCAACGCCCCTCGGTCCATGCCAGCACCCTCGCCGGCTCCCGGGCCGCCCCGGGCCCTGCACTCAGGAGGGTCCTGCTTCCAGGAAGGGCTGGGCTTTTCGGACACAATGCTGACGCCCACCTGCGTGCATCACTCGACCAGGTGGCCGGGCGTCCTCCCCACGTGAGACCTGCATGCTGGCTCCGGGGCCGGGCGTTCTGGGCCCAAGTTTTCAGCTGAGAATCTCTGCTTCTTCAGACCGAGAGGCTCCTTGACAAACTGAGTCAAGAGCAGAGGGTCCTCAGGCTCTCGGCGGCGGCAAGAGGCACCTATCTAACCTGGGCCACAGGAGAGGGTGGCGCTGGCCCAGATGCACTGTGCACGGGGCACTTGTGTTCTCAGAAGAAGAGGGAGTGCTCAGAGCGATGGCAGGACCCCCCCCCCCACACACACACACAGAAACCAGCAGTTCTCAGAGGCCGGGGCACCACTCCCCAACCCGGCCTACATACAAGGGCACAGGGCATGACAGGGCGTCACCATCACTCCTGTGATGAGTCACAGAAAACTCTGCTCTCCCGCTCTCAGCTGTCTCCCAGGGAAAATGTGCCCTCGGATCCCCGTGGGCTTCAGAAACCAGTTTGTGCGTCCTGGTCAGGCCCCCTGCCCCTTGCTGTCCTCCCACCCCAGCTGCCA
>NW_005871463.1:0-22624 GCF_000147115.1 Myotis lucifugus | reverse complement strand
GGGGTCCGAGCTCCGCCCGACGTGCGCGGCGCCGTTGCCCCTTCCCTTGCAGATGCCCAGAGCGGCGCCTTCCTGCTCGCCGCGCTGCTCCTCACCGCCCTGTCGGCCACCCTCGGTCCCCGGTAAGTGCGCCGTCACCCCTCCAGACAGAGGGGGCGGGAGTGTGGGCGCTGGTGCCGAGAGCGTGCGTGGGGTGTGTGTGGCCGGCGAGTACGCTTCCCCCTTGGGTCCTCCCGCCATCGCTCCTCCCCGGTGTGTGCGGGGCGAGGACAGCCTGCTGGGAGTCAGTGAGCGGGGACTGGACGCCGAGCCGCAGCTTCACCCGCAGAGGGTCGGTCACTGGAGCCGGTCCGGGCTCACTGAGAAGCGAGCGGTGCGGATGATGCGCGCACCGGCCCTGCCATGTCCGGCCTTTCGCAAGTGCGTGTGATCCGACCGATGTTCTGCCCGGAGAGCTGGGCCTCTTCCCCGAACGGTCTGCGCCGGCTCGTTATGTGAGAGTGACCACGGCCTGTGTGACTGGGCCCGTGGTGGGGAGTCCAGCCTCCCGCCATGCGGCCCCACGCAGGCTGCTGGGCCAGGCAGGTCCTGGCCATCCGCCCCTTTCTCCCGTCTCAGGTGAAGGAGAAGAGGGGCTGGACCCTGAACAGCGCTGGCTACCTTCTGGGTCCAAGTAAGTGACCAAGAACCTGAACCGGCAGACGCTGCACCTGCCGCTGCGGCAGCCATGAGTGTGAATCCTGCCGTTTCTGAGCTGCTGGGCGTCACTCTGACCCGAGGCTGGTCCAGTGTTAGATGAAGGGCAGGGGCGCTTCCTGAGGCTTGGAGGATGGGGTCCCCTTAGGTTAATGGCACTTGCCACGTCTCTAGGTGGCACATCGCCCTCCCTGAAGCCACACCCCCCTCCCCCTCCGTAGGGCCTAGAGGGACTCAGTCACTCAGTCCCTGCCCTGACCCCACCTGCCCTCCCCCAGCCTCGGGGTGCCTGACTCTGCCTTGAATCCTGACCCCCCTGCGGCCCTTGGCACCCTGTCTCCTGCCTTCTCCCTTTTGTCCACATTCCTCAGGGCTGCCTCCACCGTTTAAACTGCCCGGGAGCTGTCTTAGTCCTTAATCCTGGAGTTTAAGTACATACTTTCTCCTGCTCAGACGGTTTATCCATCGCCCGGGGGTCCTTGAGAGCCCGGCACTGATGGCAAACACTAGGTGGGCCAGGCAGGACCCATGGGTGCTTGGAAGGGGTGCACGTTCCCCTGCACCCTTCGCACCCCTGAGCTCTCTCCCTCAGAGAGCACCTCGTCTCTGGGTGCTCCTGGCCCCCGAAACAGGAGGAACCGTTGGAATGTTGACAGCATGTCAAGGAGACTTTTCACCCTGAGTTGGGAAACACCCTTTTCCACTGTGAAGTTTTAAGTCTCTGTTGAGTTGGACCCCCAGGAGCTGGCATGCAGACAGCTCTTTGTGGGAAGTCCTTACAGCCTAATGGTTTGCCCTTGACCTCCACCGCCCGTGTGACCTCCACCGCCCACGTAGAAACAGCGCCGGAAGAACGCGTTTGCAGCGGACACCCAGCCGCCCGCTGGATCAGCTCACTTACTGCCTTTCTCAATCTCGTGCCAGGAGCTCTGTCCTGGGAAAATGAGTTAATTTTCATTCATCCGGCTTGTGGATGACACAGCCCACCAGGCCCAGCAGCCAGAAACCCTGAGCCGTCCTCGCCCTCGTCCCCTCTTCTCCTTTATCTCCTAAGTCGCCCCAAATCCAGCCCCCTCTCCTCATCCCAGGCCACTTGGTATAGAGCCCACATTCTTTCTTCCAATAGTTTCCTAAGGGAGCTCTCAAGAAGCACACCACCCAATGCACACACAGTCACCCAGCCTACCCCACCCCAAGCATGTCTGTCTGTCTGTCTGTCTCTCTCCCCGCCTCCCCACCCCCCTCTCTCCCTGGCTCCGATCCATCTCCCACACAGTTGCCAGAGTGGTCTTTGAAAAATAGAAATATTTCGGTACCTCCCTTGTTTTCAGAAACATAGGCCCCGAGCCCCGGTCGCCTGCCAGCACCCCTGGGAGCCTTGTGCTCCCCGCTGCGCCAGGCCTGTGGGCTCTGGGCTCTGGTCCTGTGGAGTCCCAGCACCTGGTGACGAACTGGGCCCCAGGTACACGCTGTTGCCTCAGGTCCCGAGCACGCTGTCCTCCCTCCTGTGGTTCCCACACTGGGCTGCCATGGTAGTCGGGTCCTTTGGGCGGGGGGAGGGTACAGTAACGACACTCAGGGGCTGTCTGCTCTGCTCTGCAAACAGATGCTGTTGACAACCACAGGTCATTCCATGACAAGCACGGCCTTGCTGGCAAGCGGGACCTGCAGCCTGAAGACGGCGCGAGGGCAGGTGAGGGGACGGGTCCCAGGGCTCCGAGGCCCTCCACTGTCCACCTCTGGGCGCACAGGGCGGTGGTCCGAGCCGGGCCCGGCCACATCTGTCCACTGCTAGCCACAGAAGCAACGACAGTGGGAGTAAGATGCTGGGCAGCGCAGGGACGGCAGAGAGCCCTCTAGACTTGGGGCCTCCAGGAGAGGGGTCCCCGAGATGGGTGACAGAGATGCTGGGGTTCATGACCTCGGGGTGCCCGGAGCATCTGTGTAAGTCGTAAATGTCAATCCTTTTGGTTTCTAGGCGACTCTGACGGGCGGCTGCCCTGGAACGATGATGATGTGCGCAAGATAATGGAGTTTCTGACTTTCTTGCATCTCAAAGGTCAGTGAAATGTGGCCGATTTACATTTCCACCCACTAGAACCCTGGGCACTTAAAACGGAAAGGGTTCCCTAGACTTCTGCAGCGACCGATCCCCACGCCTGCTGGTTGGAGTTACAGCCTGGGAACTGGAACTAGCTAAAGCAGGGCTGGGCTTGCTGCCGGTCCCACACCGTCCCTGAAAGGGTCATCAGACCTACTGTTCCGAGAGAGAGAGAGAGAGAGAGAGAGAGAGAGAGAGAGAGAGAGCGTGCGCCTCAGGGTTCCGTTCTCTCCGTGCACTATTGACGTGGCAACAACCGCTGTCCCTGTCCGGCCACAGTGCCCCTCCGCCCGCTCCTCACAGGCATCTGAGACCAGGTCTCGTCAGCACTGCAACTGAACAGGGGCCCATCCGTCAGATGTGGGCTTTCCTTTGGGTTTGGGGCAGGCTGCTTTTAAATGCATGGCCCTCCGCTCTGGACCTCCTGCAGACGCTGCCGGCCATGAGGCTCCCCCTGCCCATTTCAACCCTGGCTTTGCCGTCTGTGCTTCATGCTTGTCATTCATTCAACAGTGAGGGTCTGGCCTTTGCCAGATAAGCTCGCAGGTCCAGCTGCCCCGCAGGAGGCCTGCGCTCTGAGAGTTAACCGTGCAGGTGGGGGCGGGGGCCGGGGAGATGGACGCTGTGATGCTCACGAGAGACAGCTGGTTGTCAAGTTTCACACGTCACGATTTCGTGTGAGTTTGAGAGTCCAGGCTGATTCTGTTCTGTCTGGACCCTGTAAGGCGAGCTGGGGCTGTGATGTCCTCCGTGTGGACAGCAGGGGCTCATCACCCAGCGTCCGTCTCTTTGCAGAGACCGGGGTTCTGCTGCCCATACTCCCCTCGGCGGCGTCCTGGGAAGACACAGAGCAGTCACCCTGAGGGAGCCGGGAAAGGCCCTCCCGTCCCAGGAAGTCAGATTCTGAGACGATGGGTCAGCTTGTGCCAACTCCCCGAGTCAGCCAGCCCCCCTCTCCTTTGAAGCTGTGTTGTTATAATTTAAGATTTCCCCTTTGGTAATTATTCTCGTGGCAAAATAAAAACCAGCAAGTGTTTCCGTGTCTTCCTTCCTTGTGCCTGTCTGTCACCACCACCAGAGTGCTTTACGACAAGCTGGAGCCCTGGCCGGGTGGCCCAGTGGTTGGAGTGTCGTCCTGCACACCAAAAGGCGGTGGGTTCAAGTCCCAGTCAGGGCACACACCCAGGTTTCAGGTTCAGTCCCTGGTCAGGGTGCCTATGGGAGGCAACCAATCAATGTTTCTCTCTCTCCCTTCCTGTCTCTAAAAAAAATCAATAAAAAACATATCCTCGGTGAGGATTTAAAAAGATGAAAAAGATACGGCTGGATTGTAATCACGTGCATTAGATCGGTGCACATCGGGAACAAGGCGTGTGCACACTAAGCTGAGTCAGACACAATTATGAAGGAACAGATGCCCCTGCCGTCCTGGGGCCAGCAGGGGGTGGGGCCGGGAGTGAGCTGGGGACCCACAGGGCAGGGAATTAAAATTCGTGTGGTCCAGGTAGAAAGGTGATTGTCCCGAAAACTTCAAGTGCTTCCTAGCTGAGGAGATGTGTGCCCTGTCCGGGTGCGGAAAGCCAGCACCTGGCAGAAGCTCTGAGGACCGGTGGTGATGGTGCATCCCGAGGGGGAGGCAGTCACACCTGAAGACCCAGAGGAATGCGGCGAGGGGGTGGGGATGGGGGAGAGCCTTCTCTTAGGTCACGTGACGACGCAGGGCCTCTTGGCCTTGGGAGCAGGTCTCTGGCTGCATCACATGACTATACGCACCTGCACTTGGCTGTTCTCACACTGACTTTCCTAAAAGCTGTGCTGACTTGCTAAACCCTCCCCCTTGAGCAACCCACAGGGGTCACGCCTTCCAGTGGCCTGTCCCTGGCTTTTAGGCTTCAGCTCAGCACACCTGGCTGCAGCGCTGGTCCCCACCCCAGGGTGCAGGTGGGCTTCCCTGCTGTGCTGGATCCTGGCTGCCTCTGGGCTCTGAGGTCAGAATGGGCTGGGGACCTGTTCCCTCCCCTCCACACCTGACCCTCAGACTCCCGGCACTTGCCCTGGGCCTGGTGTGGACTAAGATGGTGGTGAGTGCGAAACACTCACTGAATGTTAGGATTGGTGCACGAAGAACGTGAGACGGAACAACCACTTTTACTTTGGTTACATATAGGAATGATAGTGTTTTGGATATATTGGGTTAAATAAAATCATTAAATTGGCCTGGCTGGTGTGGCTCAGTGGTTGAGCATTGACCTATGAACCAGGAGGTCACGGTTCGATTCCCGGTCAGGTCACATGCCAGGGTTGCAGGTTCGATCCCCAGTGTGGGGCGTGCAGGAGGCAGCGGATCCATGATTCTCTCTCATCATTTATGTTTCTATCTCTCCTCTCCCTTCCTTTTTGAAATCAATAAAAATATGTTTTAAAAAAAGATTATTAAATCGAATTTCACCTGTTCCTTTTCACTTTTTTAAAATGTGGTGACTAGAAATTTTAAAACTACCTGTGTGGCCGGCAGATACAGCCATTTGCCCTGCTGAGAAGGAAGGCAGCCCCAGGAGGAGTCACAGAGCCCCATTGCGGCCCCCTTCCACCCGAGGGTGTGGGGGGGCAGGTGACCCTTGGCCGCAGTGTCCCCGCTCTGCCCCAGCTCCGCTCCCGAGAACTCGCAGTCTCACAGCTCTGCCTCTACCTCGGGCTTTGGCCTCAGAGTCTGGATCCGGGTGGGAGACAAGGGGGTTGAAACAGAGAAATGAAGTATCAGAAGGAGGCTGTTCCAAATATCGCTGTGCTGGCCTGCTCCAGCTCCTGCTCCCCAATGTGCCAGAGGCCCCAGCCACACTGCCCGCCCTGCTGTGCCTGCAATGAGCTTCCGAAGGTTGTCTGTGGGGCCAGTACCATCCACACAGAAACATGACGAAGTGTATTTTCAGTCACCAAGCTAATTACAGCCACAGGAGACGGCTGAAATTTTTATTCTTTGCTATCACAATAGAACCAAAGGAGTCAACTTAACAGCTAATATTACCTGCTACTTTCTGCAAACTAGTCAGTTTAACCATACTCTACCAACAACAATAGCTTAACAGTAATCATGGAGAAGTTATTGGACAATAGAGCTTTTCCACAATCAAATAGAAATACCTAAGAAACTAGATACATTTCCGTCCCACAACTCAAGATGCTACGGATGGAAGCGCGGCCTGTGCGCCTGCTGCCTCTCGGTGTCCGGGCGTCAGCCGGGCTGACAAGCCCTGGGCCCTGGGACACGCCTGCAGTCGTTCCTTGGGTGTTCAGGGCTCTCTAGAGATCTCAGGCTGCATCTCAGCAGCCCAGCGGAGACGTTATTTCTAAGAATCTGGGAAATCTGATGGCTTTTATGCAGAGAAGCCTCCAGAGGAGACTCCCCGAGGGGATGAGGTCAATAGGGTGACTCTTCCCTCTCCCGCCCCGTGTCCACCCACCAGCACTGGGTGTGGGTGCAGAGGTCCCCAGGTTTATGGGAACCCACGCTCCCTCCTGGCCCCGCCATGTAGTCAGTCACGCCCCTCCTCAAACAGGAGCTGTGGATGGCAAACCCTCCCAGACTCAGGCCCCTGGGTCCCCTGGCGCAGAGGGAGCGCCCACCTTGATGGTGCAGCTGTGGACACAGACCGGCCTCGTGTTCCTTAAAGCAGCCTCTCCTCCGTGGGTCCCCGGAACCCCGAGCGCAGACCCGCGGCTCCTCTCTCCTCCCCGCCTTCTCCTCTACTCCATCTTCAACCCTTTGGACTTAAACTCGATGTGGAGAATCTGGGACAGGCACCTCCCGAACTCCTCCAGGACCATCTGCTGGGCCAGGCACTCCGAGCAGCGCCCCTTCTCCGCCTCCTCGCCCTGAGCCAGCAGACAGGCGCACGCGGCTTCCACCACCTCCCAGGAGATGCACGAGGACCGCCTGCAGGGACACACCAGTCAAGGCCATGGTCACAGGCCCGGCTGCTCTTCAAGGCCGGCGTGTCCAGGGGACAGGCTTGTCATGCATTTCAGAGACTCACTGGCAAAACCAAATGCTGTCTTCCTGATATGGAAGCTGTTCACTAGAATAGCATCAGGATTGCTTTTAGAAGGAGATACAGAGGAAGGTAAACCTGTCAGCTTCTTGACATCCTTCTCGTGGTCGATTCTACGTTTCTCAAAATTAGATCCTCACAAACCCAGAGGCCTGGGCTCCGGTCAAGCCCGTGGCTGGGCAGGAGCAGCAGCAGGAACCTCAGACAAGACCAGTCCCTGCGGACAAGCAGCCTGGGTCCCAGCGCCGTGCAGGGCTGCGCCGCCCTCCTGGGTGCCCGCTCCCCCACAGGTGCGCGTGGGGCTGGGGAACCCCAGGGGCTCTGAGGACTCCCTCGTCTGTCACCCCGGGGGCGCGCTTGCTCTGACTGCCCAATGGGCCCTGAACAAGGACCTGCAAGACGCTGTGCTGAGTCCTGCAGGGGCAGCCACGTCCCCAGGAGATCGGGACAGCGTGGCTCAGCTCAAGGCCGCTCACACCGAACATTTTAGGAAAACTCTATTAAAAAGTGTTGGGTTATGAAAATAGAGACAGGTGCTGGGACTGGTTAAAACCTCTCACAGCCCTAGCTGGTTTGGCTCAGAGGATGAGCCTTGGCCTTCGGACTGAAGGGCCCCAGGTTCGATTCCGGTCAAGGGCACATAGTCGGGTTGTGGGTTCAATCACCAGTGGGGGCGTGCAGGAGGCAGCCAATCAGTTATTCTCTCTCCCTCTCCCTTCCTCTCTCTGAAATCAATAAAAATACATTAATAAAGTAACACACTTAAAAAAACACCTCTCCACCAAGGTAACACGCAAGAACTGAGTTGAAGGTGAGAGGACAGGGCTGCCTAGGGCAGAGCTATCACTTTGAGACCAGAGTCCACGGCTCGGAGCCCTCGTCACACTCCATCGACATGCGGTCCCGGGGGAGGCGGCCACACTGTCCCTGCAGTTTCCCAGAGGACTGGGCCATGCCTGGTCAGCGTCCACCAACACAGCACAGCCCTCTGCAGGCCATAGTGAGGCCACCTCTGACGTCTCTAAGCAAAGAAGCATGAACGTGGCTGTTCAACAACATTAATGACATGTGAACGCAGAGACGGTTTTTAAATGGATAAATCTAGTCCAATATAAAGTTATTACTCAATCTTTGAGCTACGAGGACTACCACATGGCCGCAAGCTAACGAATGGGAAAATACCCAGCTGCACGGGCTCATCCTGCTGGGGAGGACCAGCCTGCGTCCCGAGCATCTCTGCGCTACCACCACACGGTGACGGTGACAGTGACGGTGACGAGCGGCTCAGGGGTTTGCTGTCTGGAAGCCACACCCCGCAGCCCGAGGCCAGTGGCCTGCTGGTGGCTCCTGCTCGGAGGACAAACAGGACAAAGCAGCGGGGCCTCTGGGACAGTGTGGGTCCAGGGTGAGTCTGGAAGGGGGGACGGCACCCCGCCCAGTCCCTGGCGCCCGCCCTGCAGGCAGGCCCGCCCCTTCCAGTGTGTGCATGAGCCCCGTTCCCAATCAGGAGGTCAGTTCCGAGCACCTACCTCTCCTTCCTGAATTTTGGGAGTCCTGACACGTAATGGCTGCCTTCAAAACTGCCAGCTTCTGCGTAGTTTGGCACGGCCATGAGCGTTTTTTGTTCGGGGCTTTCTTCATAATGTTTGCAGCCAATGCATTTGCAGATAGAGGAGCACATGATTTTGGCCTGGAAATAGAGAATTGTCCTACAATCACCCAGAAGAACAAATTCTGTTTGGACCTCCAATAGCTTTATGGTGTACACGTAACCAGCAATGTTCAGACCAAAAGAGCAGGAGTGAGAGGAGCCCACGGCGGTGATGTGAGGAGCGCGAGGGGCACGTGCCCAGGTGCCGCTGTAGAGGGGACACAGTGGGGGCTGACAAGGGAGTGGGGAGGGGCTTTGGGAGGCTGGGCGAGTGTGGGTGGAGTCCCCAGGGGGCGCTAACTCTGATTTTGAATGCAGCTGCGTAGCTGGTTACACAATCCCAGCTCGGGTTCACCTTGGCCCGCAGTTGAGGGCACCTCGGGCTCCCACTGAGGCAGAAGATGAGGGGGTGGAGGAGTCTGAACCTGCCGGCTGGCCTGTGCTCGGTGTTCTGGGCAGGCCTACCTGCCTCCCAGTGGGTGGACTTTATTCCTTGTTTCATGGCAGTGTTGTACGCAGGGGGCAGCAAGGGGGTACCGGCTATGTCCAGCAAGCCTGGGCCCAAGCCCTTGCTTGTGCCGGCCCTGGGCACGGCCCGCAAGCTGGCCCTGGGACACTGGGGTTTCTAGCGTCCTCTCTGCCCAACCCCTGCCATTTCCCTCTGTTCCTTCCAGCTCAAAGGTGCCTGGTGTGCTTTATTCTGCACCTCTGGGTGTTTTGAACGGAGGTTTCTCAGGATTTCTAGTTCCTCTATAATGCCAGGGACTACAGGTCCCCTGCACCTCACGTGGCCGTGGCTGGGCAGAGGCACGTGGCTGACACAGCGTCACCCGACAACCAGCAGGGCGCAGTGAGGAGCAGAGAGACGCCACAGCACCTGGGGCTGCGCTCACTGTTAGGATTTGCCATCTCTGCACCAGTTTTGACTGTATTTTCAGGATTTGCACGAGGGTAGAGGGGGGGTAAAGGTGGGGGGATGGGCGGCTAGGTCTGCTTGCCGGACCTTTCAGCGCCTATCTCCAGAATCATGAGGCCTTTCTTACATCTCTTCTATGACAACTTTTTAAAAATGAAGCTCACAGCCCTGGCCGATGTGCTCAGTGGTTGGAGCGTCAGCCCATGCACCAAAGGGTCGTGGGTTTGATTCCCTGTCAAGGTCATGTATGTGGGTTGGGGGTTCCCTCCCAGCCCCAGGTCAGCTTTGCCTGTCACTTGCTCTCGCTGTTCCCTGGAGGAGCCACAGTGACCGGCTCCGTCGTCAGTGAGAAATGCACCGCCGGTCCATCCACTCCGCTCACACGCTTGCCGTCTCCGCAGCCAGTCTCTCCGGCTTGCTCCCTCCCCCCCAACCCGGTTTCAGCGTCATATATGTTTGCTAGGTTTTGCTGTAGAAAACGAACGGTTGGTGAAGATGGCGAGGAAATGGCTGTGTCTGTGGACGCGTCTCCTCCAGGGTTTCCTGTTGCTTTTCCTAGGACAGCGGGACCCGGGGCTCTGCCGTTGGCTCACTACCGCCCACGCGCCGCGTTCCAGCATCTTCCCGCGGGACCGACGCAGCCAGGTGGGGCGTGTGCACGACTGCTGCCCTGGTCTTACAGACCCAGAAACTGTTGAGGTCCAACCCCAACGGGTCCAGGGATCCCCAAAGGTGTGGACGGAGTCGGCGAAGAATGAATGACATGGAAACTGGTTTCAGTTCATCAGCATAGCAAGGTTCTCCCTCCAGGATCTCCAGCAAAGTTCTGGTTAGGAACTCCAAGCAAGTTCTGGTCAGGATCTCCAACCATGTTCTCTCGCTAGGTTCTCCAGCTAGGTTCTCCAGGTTCTCCAGCCAAGTCCTGTCTCTTGGTTCTGTCTCTCCAAGTTCTGTGTCCAGGTTCTGTCGCAAGGTTCTCTAGCCAGGTTCTCCAGCCAGGTTCGGTCACCAGGTTCTTTAGCCAGGTTCTATCCAGGTTCTTTTGCCATGTTCTGTCTAGGTTCTCCAGTGAAGTTCTGTAGCCAGGTTCTGTCCAGGATCTTTTGCCATGTTCTCTGGCTAGGTTCTGGTTAGGATCTGACGAAGATCTGATGAGGAGCTGAGGAGGAGCTGATGTGGATCTGATGTTTATTGTCTTGTTACATCCATATTTATACCAGCCGATTTTAATCCTGTCAATTTCTATTACAAAGGTTAGGGCGTTTCTTATCTCCATTCCAGGGAGTAAAGATTATGTAGCTTAACTACCCGCCTGGCACTTAATTAAGGGGTTGTATCCCCTCCCTAACCTCAGGGAAAAATCCCCACCTGGGGAAACAACCTTTTTGGAGAGGTGACCTTGGTTAAAACACGAGGCACTAAAGGGAGCAAACATATTAAGAACAGTATGCTATATACGCCAGGTCCCTTGAAACATATGCTGTGCAGATGTTTCTTTCCTGCAGCAACTGTGTCAAGTAGCAAGGATGGACAGGCTCCCGGCAAGAAACTGGGGTGCTGGAGGTTGCATAGCGACGGCAAGTGATGGAATCGACTCCAAGGCCCACCGAGCCTGGGTCTCGGCCGCTGGGCTTGCTGTTCTCATGCAACTCAGCTGCCTTTTATCCGGCTTGTTCACATGTCTTATCCATCTACCTACCTTCCCTCTAGACACACAGATGTGCACATGTTCTTAATAACAACGTGACTCGGTGCTCTTCATAAACAGACACGGGTCACAGCGCAGTCCCGTCCGCAGGCTGGCAGCTGGGACCTGGGCCCCGTGCTGCGGGACGAGGTCAGGACTCTGAGCAGGCTGTGCCCCGTGTGCCCCACCCAGTCAAGTTAGACGGCCCAGCCCCAGAGACTCCCGATGATGCCTGCCCATCGACACCCCCAGGGGAACCTGTTTGGACTTTGGGGCTTCGTTTTGCCTCTGCTGGAACCTCACGCAGGTGGAATCATGCAGCGTGTACCCTTTCCGCCTGGCTTCCTCCAGCAGCACACGCCGGGAGATCCTCCCGCAGCTGCACACAGCTCTCCTCCGTCCTGCCCCTCTGACGGCCAGCCCGCACAGGCTCATCGCCCTGCCACAGACGGACACCCGGGTCGTGTCCGGTGTGCGGCTATTATGAGTAAAGCTGTTGAGGGCATTCTTGTAAAGGCTCTGGTGGACATGTCTGTTGGCTGTGTGTTAGCAGTAAGGTAGGACTGCGGGGTGACAGTACATGCAAGGGTTAGCTGTAGTAGTTGGTGCCAATCAACTCCCCAAAGTGGTGGTACCAGTTTCTATTCCTACCACAATGCACGGGGATGCCACCACTTTTTAAATAAAGTGTTGTACACTGCAGACAGTACCTTTTACCCTAAAGAAAGTGCTACTATACTGAAGTTATGTGTGTCATCAATTTCAACAAATTTATCTCTAATTCAAGAGGGGCGTTAGATTACTGTAGGAACAAGGAACTGACCAGCCATGGCGCATGGTGATCTCCGGTCCACGGTGATGGCCTCACTGTCCTGTGCAAACTAGGCCCCCGGCCCCAGCCTAACTGTCCTCCCTGCTCTGGGCACCTTGTGTGTCCACAGAAGAGGTGCTGCAAGCTCCCGCAGGTAGCCGTTAGCAAGCGGCCTGCAGGGCGGTGGCCTTGAGGGGAGCCCAGGTTCTCCCCGTCACCCGGACGTCCTGGAGCGCAATCGAGACATTCGTGATGGCTGAGAGCTTCCTCCCCATTTCCCCTGGACAGTGGACCAGCCACATGTCTGCAGAGCACGCTGCTCCAACGTGGGCCTCTCTGCTACGTGTATGACCCAGTTTCTCAGGTCGAGACAACGTGGACATGTGCATGTTCTTGAATCAGGACCTTCCGAGCCCCGGGGCGTCCCAGGGGAGGGCAAAGCTCCCTCCCTGTCGCGTTCGGTGTACATTCTTCAACACCCGGGCTTTCCCCAAACTGAAATGCAGACTCTGGCGGTGGCTTTACGCCTGCGAGACGTTTCAGTGCTTCCGAGATTCTTTCGTTGAATGGGAAGCACTTACCTTAATGGCCTTGAAGCGCTCCAGTCCGTGGCGTAAGTGGCTGCAGCAGGCATCACAGCTGCAGTTGTTGCAGAAGTCCCCGCTGGCAAAGCAGTCGCAGTACCTGTGGGGACAGTCGCACAGCCTGTCACAGGCCGTGGCCGAGTCAAAACCATTTCCTGGAAATGTCCACTGATGCCCACTGTCCCCTGGCCCCACTGCTGCTGTCCCAGGAACACAGCAGGTTGGGGTGGACATGTCAGTTAATAAAGAGCCGTCTTCCCACCAGCTGTCCCCGCCCCTCCGCCACGGCACCGGAGACCCTCCTGGGAGAGAAGACGCAGGGGACCCGAGGCCGCACTGCTCTAGGCTTGGTCTTGCTGTCTCTCCCGTTGAGTGCTGTGCGGGGGAGATGAATGCTGGGGACACACGTGTGACAGGGTCCACACTACGCCCCTGACTCGCAGTCAACCATCTCCTCCTGGGAAAACGGGAGACCCCGTCACTGCGCCAGCTCCCAGCTGCTGTGGCACTTCCAGCTCCAGAGCCCCTGCCCCGCTTCCCCGGGACACCCCCTCACCGTCTCTCATCACTGAGGTTCCTCTCTCTCTCCCCCTCCCTCTCCCTCTCCCTTCCTCTCTGAACCAATACAAACATATTCTAAAAGTTTCCAGAAAAGCAGAAACTTCATATTCCTTATTATAGTCGTCGTTACGTTACCAGAAATGACAGCAGCAATGATGCGTCAGAATTCACACCAATACTGGTGACCGGATTGTTGGACCAACACCGGTGGCCGGACAGACTTTCATCCGCGTGGTCAGCTAGTCGGTAAGGGAGCACTTCACACCCAGCCTGAAGGGCGACTGGGAGTGAATTCACCCAGTCGCTGGCGGGCCAGGCCCACGCTGACCCGCGCGCACGTCCCTACTCGGACCCCGTCTGGCCTTGTCTTGGGGGAATCAACAAGGAAGCTAGTGGAGAGCCTAAGAGGTAGGAGCTGGGGCCGGGCCGGGCCAGAACGGAGCAGCAGCCCCTGACCGCCCTCCAGACCCCAGGCCCAGCACCGGGAGTTCCGATGCAGATCACCGGCTGGGTTCGTGCAGTGACAGCAAATCAAGTAATTATTCGCAGCAAAAAATGCGAACACAAAGCTCATGTTGTTCCTGGCACATCATTTATAACAGAAAATTGGTTATGACCTGTATAAGGACCTCAAAAAAAGGAGACTGTGCTGAGTGAGAAAACCTGGTAGAGGCTGGAGAGGGAGAGGGGCCCGGGAGAAATGGGCTGCAGGGAGGATCCCTCACCAGGCTCTGCCCCCACGTCCTCCTGTGGGAGCCCAGTCCCCTTGGGGTCCTGGCCGCGCCAAAGCACACAGCAGAGCTCCCGAGGACGAGGAGGGGAAACCAGTGTCTTCGGGCCCATGACCCTCTCATGGCTGCACAACCTGCCCTGCCAGGCAGCCAGCAGGGCCAGGGGCCAGCACAGTAACAGCAGCTCCCCCGGGGGAAGCCGGAGAACAGAAATCACCGACTGCCGACTGCTGGTGCTCACTCCTCACGGCCACGCAGCCTCCAGAACGGCCTCTCCCGCTGCCCACGCCCACCCGGTGAAACTGTGCCCAGGGCAGCCCCGCGGGAGCCCCTCCCCCACTGCCCGGGCTGCCTCCGTCAGACCCACGCCCGCTGCCTTAGGCTGCCTGCCCCACACTCCTGGGGGCAGGACAGAGGCTGCCTGCGCGGGAAGGGCTGCCCGTCCCTGTCCCCGGCTGGTCCGTGAATGTGAACAGAGCTGCAACCAGCCGGGCGAGTTTACTGAGTTACAATTACAGCCGCCACTTGAAAATGGCCATTGAGGTCCCAGGCAGGAAGTGCAGCCACGTCTCCTCGGAGACCGCCTGGCGGCGCTGCCGGAGAGCGTGAGGGACCTCGTGGAAGGTGCACCAAGACCACCAGCCACAGTCAGTGACGGCCACGCCACTGCTCATGTGGATGACAGCAAGAAAGAAAAAAGAAATACAACAGCTCACGTGAACCAATGTGAAGCAGACGGAGCCTCTGAAACACAGCCGGGCGGCGTGGGGCCTCCCGGCGACACCAGCCCCACGCACACGACACTGTCTCGCGCTGCTCCTTCCAAAAGCTCTTTTATTGCTGGTGAGGCTGCAGCAAAGCTAACGCTTCCACTTAGAGGAAAATGACAGTGCACCCGAGAGAGCCTCTTAGACTCTTGAAGGAGTGACTGTTGATGGCGTTGGTCCTTACCCAGCCAGCGTTATCCGGGGCGGTGCGGGGAGGGCTGGTCCCGAGGGCAGAGCAGACCCCGAGGCCGGGGCCGGCTGGGCTCCGTGGTCCAGCTGCAGAGTCAAGGCCAGCATATTTTGAATTAGTGGATGTTTTAAATGTTCCTTCCAGTCAGCCCCTAGCTACAGAGGAAAACAACCCTTCTCCTGGTTTTACCTGGCAATCCCTCCCAACAAGTCTGGGTCTGTTAGCGGGACCGTGCCATCAGCCCCGAAGGCTCCAGTCTACCTGGCAATCCCTCCCAACAAGTCTGGGTCTGTTAGCAGGAACATGCCATGACTGCGGACCGAGGGGAGGGGTCTGGGACCTGGGTCCAGGCCACCGACCAGCTGGCAGGCAGCACACACAGCGGTCAGCCGCTGGCTAGAACTGTATTGGACATCTTTTTCATTTTGTGAAATAAATTCAATTACCAATCTCTGTAAACTAAAAATGGCCATTATTATTATATCCTTAGTGTAACATGAGCGATCTTGACATTTGATGTCTCATTAGCAACCATTACTTTTTCATCTATTCAAAAGGAGCATTTCATAGTCAATCTTAACGAATTCAAAAGCAATGTCGTAATCTCTGCTTTATCCACGGCCTTGGCTGTCCTGGTTCCAGCTTATTTTTCTTTGTTCCTCAGCAGCGCGGCTCACAGGGAAAGGAAAAGCTAGCAACATCGCTGACCTAATTTTCTCCCTCTCAGAGCTTGAAGAAATGAAAAGGGTTGGATACATTTAGGTTTTGAGATTGTCTATGTCACAGCTAAACGCCCTATCCTGTCCCTCCACTGAAAACTTGAAATTTTAAAATAAGCTTTACTTACGCAGTACAGCCTGGGAAAAACACCGTTCTACCCATCCTCCTCCTCGCCGCCCTCTCGCCTCTTTTTAAATTGTGTGTCTCCGCTGCCTGTTGGGGCTCGAGGACACCGAGCAACCACCCTGGTCCACTCTGTGCAAAGCCTCCCACTGGCACGGGGACTCCGTTTACAGGAGGGACGTGCCCGCGCGTGACTCCGTCCCAGACACCCGTCCCCACGGCCGTCCAAAGAGCTGCGATTCTTTCGGAGAAAGGATCTCACGGGGCTGAGGCCATTCTTTGCATAAACCAGGGGCAGTTTCTTCCCCCTCTGCTTAGGCCCAAAGTAACGCAGAGAAAAAGGAATGTCTCCTAAGGGCCACGCAGGCAGCAAACCTAGGGCAACCTTTGCTGGAACCCACAGCCTTCTTCAGCGGCGTTTGGCACCCAGGAGTGGAGACAGGAACCCACATCCCTGGCACCTCGCTGGGATGCGGGTTCTGGGTGGGGCTGAGAGCCAAGTTTCTAGCAGCTCCAGGGGACGCCCACGCGCGGGTCCTCGAAGCACACCTTGAGGAGCAGGGGAAGCAGGGGTTCCAGGGAGGCAGCAGATGCATTGCTAGGAGAATTGCCCGAGGTCCACAGGGTAAGAAGTCAGGGGAGCCAGAATGGGGACAAGAATCATCACAGTCAAGGAAAGCCGGGGGGAGGCGTGGTCTAAAGGGCATTTCTCCTTTGAGAGCTCGGAGGAGGCCTTTTGGAGCCGAGGCAGGGGTGGGGGTGGGGGTGGGGGGTGGTGTGGGTGGCCAGGAGGGAGAGAGGAGGTGCACGGCGCTCACAGGACCACGGCTTAGACTCATGAACATTTGATGTCTCATTAGCAATCCTTCCCTCCTGCCTATTGTATCATTTGAGAAAAATTTACTCAACAAATATTAACTCTAAACCAGACTCAGAAATCTCTAGTCTGGTGGCTGTCAATCCCAGGTGTGCCGACTCCGCCCTCTGAGCCAACTCCCAACAACTCCACATTCCCAGGGGCACTCAGGCTGCCCCCACTCCCCTCTCTCAGCTCCGAGGACACTCCCCCTGGCCCATGTTCAGGCTGAAGACCCTGGCATCCTGGGCTCCGCTGGTTCCGGTTCCCACATCCAGCCTCTCACAAACACTGGCGCAGCCTTCAAAGCACCCTGAGGAGCTGCTGCTTCTCGCCACCTCCATGCCCGCGGCCTGAGATTGTTAGGGCTCGGTCACCACTGGCCTTGCCCCTCCTCTGGGCCGGCCCCTTTAAGCCCAGTGAAGGCACAGCCCTTCCATCACCTGCCTCTTCCTCCCGCTCACGCTCACGCTCACGCTCACTCACCCCAGCCCCCGCTGTCCTGCTCTCCGTGCTGGGCCCTGCCTGGAATCTGCCTCCACGAGGCACCACCTGGCTCCCTCCCTCCGTCTTTCAAGACCTTCTCAGTGGAGCCAACGGGCCCGCCTTCCTCCCACGAACCCCCATGCCCTGTGCCCATCCTTTGCTGTCCCGGCGCACAGTGTGACTCCCTTTTTAGGTCCGTTTGCTGTCTGTCTCCTGCAGGAGCTTAGAGTCATGTGTCTTATGTTGCTTTGTTTTGGGGGACAAAGAGCCGCATCTTGGTCGGATCCACCCCTCCCAGGCCTGTCACTGTGGGCACGGGGCTGAACACTTGGTACATGGTTCACTGTGGATCTTTAAAGGGAGGATAATTATATTTCCTGAGAAATTCCAAACTTTGACAATCAAAATTTCAAGAGACAGTTGTTGTTTTGTTAAAACATGACTCACTTGTTGTGTAATGAGATTTAATTTTGCTGGCACTGGCAAAAATCTTCCTACTAAAGTAGTCACTGGTTTAGGGACATCTGTAAGGAAGACAATTAAAATTAATTGATGCATATATTGTTTTCCTTCCACATGCACACGGAAGAACGTTCAAACATGAAAATATATCATGGATTTATCATGTGTAAAGTCATTTAAATTTATCTTTGTCCTCTTTGTTTTTTATCCTATAAAAACTTTCAAGTTAATGTAAGTTTTTACTAATTACACCCTTTTTCTTTGCCATAAAGCTACTTAGCTTGAGCTCCAGGGATAGTCTATCCTAAACAATGTTGCATACCCAGGTTCCCAAACTGCTGGCTGAGGTACCCTGGAGTAAGCAGCACACTCACCAGGAAGCCGCCGGAAAGTTTATTTTCAAAGAAAGCACAGCGACATCTGCTGGTCACCAGGTGAAGTACTTTCCATTTATGTGTTTCTTTTCCAACTGGTTTCTTAGTTGTTAGGATGTAAATACTGATCAGGCTATTTAGCCCAAACTACTTCAGGAGCAGAACTGGTAGGTGTTTCTTGGGCCCAAGGGCACAGTGACAACCATTCCTGAGACACCAAGGGCTTGGTGGGTCCCAGTGGAAGGAGACGTGCCTTCGTCTCCCGAATCACCCACCTGCAGCCTCTGAGTGATGCTACCGTAAGACTTAGGTCAGGATACAGTTATTTTACGCTGATACTTAGTATGTTTACAGCATCACAAAGGGGACTAGGCAAGGGAATGGGGCTTATATGACAAGGAAGTCCTTCTGTGGATCTACAGGCACTGGGGCTTGCCACGGCCAGAAAGGGGGGTGGGGTGGGAAAGAACGCCCTGCCTGTGTGAGGACCAGAGACAGCTCTGACCTCCAGGGAATGGAGCCCGAAAGTCCCAGCTGTGCGGACCATGCCCCGCCCTGCTCTGCACAGTGAGACAAGGCAGAGTCCCGAAGGCCTTGCCTGTCCCTGGATGAAGGGACAGTCGGATGGAAGAGGGTCACAATCTCTCTCTCTCTGCCCAGACTCTGCAGGTCCATGGAGAGGACATCTGGGTTTAATGTGGATTTAAATTATGGGCAGTGAATCTGGTAAGGAAATATTCTGGTTAAATCAAGATTTGGAGAAACGCAATTACATATACAGTCCACATAGAAATGCCCAGTTTTGAAGAATTCTTGTCTACCTTCTGCAAGCACAATCTGAAAGCTACGCCATTCAGTCTCTTTAGTCATGCATAAGGCGTTACAGGATAATCATGTACTCGAATGTCGCTCATTACTATTGTGCCAGTTTGAAGAAGTTGCTGAGTAAATGAATGTCAGATAATCAGCATTTTATGCAGTTATTTCAGAACTCCTGGGGATTATATGAAGGCGTTTCCCTTACACGCAGTTTATACCACACCTGAGGGCCAACCCCCCACTCAAGCTGGGAGGGCTGATGCTTCAACCAGGCACCCCCAGCACACCGGCTTGCTGGTAGGAGTTGTCACCTGTTAGGATGGCAAGCCATCCACAGCTCAGAAATGTTCCCACCTGCCCTGGCTGAGCCAGGCCGGCCCCAGAAATGAGCTCTCTCTGCCAAATCCTCCCACCATGCAAAATGGTGGAGGGAGTGCACGGTGGGGGGAGTGCACGGTGCGGGGAGTGCACGGTGCGGGGAGTGCACGGTGGGGGGAGTGCACGGTGCGGGGAGTGCACGGTGGGGGGAGTGCACGGTGGGGGAGTGCACGGTGCGGGGAGTGCACGCTGCGGGGAGTCACGGTGCGGGCAGGAGGCCCAGGGAGGGCTGCTGACAGATCCCGCCACACCGCCCACCCGACACCTTTCCGCTAGGTTTCCTTTGTCCTCCCCAAACTCCTGCGGACACAGGAGTGGATGAAGCAGGTGGGGGTGTGAGCTCTTCCCGACAGGACAGCCGGCTCTCAGGGATGTGAACCAATAGCCATTGCTGTGCCCACTCCCTTCTAAGTGACTCTCAATCCGTCCACACCGAGCTGGCCACACGCCAGACACCGTCACCCTGACAGGCTCTGGCCGGCTGACTCAGGCCGGCGCCCGGGGTCAGTGGTTACAGAGCCCGAAGCCACACGGAGGCTCAGACAACTGGGAGGAGGAAGCAGACACTAAAGAGAAACACAGGACCCAACATTCAGCCATGCAGCCGGCCCAGCACGCGCTGTGCACCTTTTCGTATGTGGGTTCTCCTACTAAAGAGCTGTGAATGCTCGTTGTCTCCAAAGTCCTCTGAGTATCCGGCCCTGAGAGGCAGGCGCCTTTCTGCAGAGCCCAGGCCCCAGGCGCAATGCCCCCTCGCCTCCGACAACAGCCCTCCCTTTTGCCCCCCCCCCCCCACCCCCAGCCACCTGCCCTCTCCCTCGGCATCCTCCATATCCCGTCAGCCAGATGGGCTCCCACATGGCCCCGGGGGGCGGGGCGGGGGCTGCTGTGGGCCTGACTCAGGGCCAGGAAACAGGTGCGACTGCCCAGGGCCTGCAGCTGAGTCACCAGCTCCCAGCACCCCGGCCGCAGGGCATCGCTCTGCCCTCCTCCAGCCCCAGCCACCAGGAAAAGCCCACCTGGTGAGTCACCCGGCACAGGTGGATTCCCGGGCTCCCAGCAGAGCCTGTGACCAGCAGCAATGCCCCCTGGGAAGTTGGTTTGAATGGACTCACCACTGGGGGGGGATATTAGCATGCAGGTGGGAGGGCAGGGCTAGAGGCTGGTGGGAGGGCAGGCTGGGAAGTGGGGGCTTCCTGGTGGAGCCCAGGGCCGGGGAGGGAGGGAGCAGCAGGGGGAGGAAGGGGCTCCACATGGGGGGGCCAGGAGGGCTCAGCCAGAGCCCAGGACACGTTAGAGGACAATCCAGAGCCAGGTCCCCCACCCCACTCACCGAGAACCTCCTGGGAGAGTTGAGTTTGCAGAGTGTGTGCGCGGGGCAGTTGGGGTGGGGCTGTGGGCTCAGGGGGAGGCCTGATGGCCCCAGGACAGCCGGCGACTCTCCTTCCGGGGACCTGGGCTTGGTTCACCCACCTCCCTGTGAGGTGACAGCATTCAGGGCCGAGCCAGCCACTCTGCAGGGCATGTTCGGCCACCTGTCCTGAGGTGGGCGCTGTGGGCAGGGGGTGGGGGTGGGGCAGCAGCACTTGGCCCTGAACCAGCCCACGAAGCACAGAGGCCAAGCAGCCTCAACTCAGCTCCTCCCAGGAGAACCTGATGTGCCGGCAGCCTCCCCACCGTGGTGCAAGGGCGGCCATGGTGGGAGGTTGGCCGTGGCACGAGGAAGAGATGGGGAAGCTCCGGGTCTGGACAGACTGTACTCACGGCTTATCTCAAAGTTTACAAACTGCAACCATGAAAACAGCCTTGGGGAGTGTTAACGTAAAAAAACCATTGAAACCTGTAAAGAATTTTTGTGAGTTTATTTGAGCCAAACTGTCGACATATGCCGGGAAGCAGAACCTCAATGAATTGAGATAGTGCTCCGGAGAATGGCAGGGTTACATCCGTATTTATACATGAAATTCATTGGTGACAGATTTAAGGAGGTGGGATTAAGCGAAGGGGGGGGGGACCTCTGTGATAGGATAAAAAGTAAAATGATGGACACATACTTAGGTGGGTGCAGGATCAATTAACATGATAATGAAGGAATTTGTAGTATCTGTCCTGGCGCCCAGAACATTTGGTTGTGCCCCAGGGGCTCCAGAAAAAAGGGAAGTTACAAGTTACCCAGACATTTCAAGGGTATGTTATCTTAGAGGCAAAAAGGCAAATGGGCTCAGTAAGGATCAAAGTTGATCTTGTCAGTGAAGATACTGGCCTAGGACATAACTGCCCACCATCACTGCTTTTAGTTAAAGTTTAATTTCAGACCATCCTTTGTGGTGACTTTAGGTCTCTGAGTCTGCAGAACTGCCACGCAGGCCTCTCCTGAGCTTGTCAGGTCAGCCTGTGGCCCCTTTCGTCCACACATCCCCCTTTGGGTCATAAATCAATCCAAAGGATGCATTGGTGACCAACCTTTTGGTTGGATAATGGAGTCCCACGTTGCTAGGAAGGCTCATTCCTAGGGTGTCTCAGTGTCAGCATGTCTTGCTGAACAGGTGGACCACTGGGGATGGGGCAAGACCATAACCTTAGATGGCATTTAAGGTCGAATTATTATTATTTAAAAAAGGGCAGGTAAATGGGAGGCAGTCAGGTCCTATACGTCCTTGTTAAAAAGTATTCTGGATCATTTCTAATTTTGGAGCCATCATGATCCGAGTCTTTTTGCTGTTTGTCTTAAATTTTGCTTTTCTGCATCCAGTATAACATTTACATATCATGAACACAAAAATCATAAAGGTATTGATTACATCCCAGGGCTTGGAACGAGGAAACTGGTTCGCAAAAAAAAAAGCAGTTTACAGAAGCAGAATTTAAGCATGTTAATTATTGTCCTGGGTCTCGGGGTTACTGAATTGACAGAAACACCCCATCTAGAGCCCTCGGGTCCTGAGACCCCCGAGTTGCCAGGAACTCATTATCTAGAGCCATCGAGGCAATTTAGAGTAAATGCGCTGTCCTGGTCTTGGGACCACTGAGTCAACTGGAATGCATCATCTGTGGCCACTAAAACAATTTCGGATAATTGTGCTGTCCTGTTTCCCAGGTACAGAAGAATGTGCTTCGATAACCAGTAAGATCACAATCAATGGGATAGTCACGTTACAACCAATAAGGCATTCAATCGAATGGGATGACATACAATTTAGAAAATCAAAGTAACCTGTCCATTGTTAAACAAAGCAAATAGGTACCATACTTCATTCCCCACTGGTTTTATGTACATGAGTCAAATCATGGACTCATCTTTACTAATTAGGGGATTGTACTGCCCCCTAACTACAAGTAGTTTGATCGAATTAATTTTTCTAAACTGCCAGCTTGGCACATTTAATATTTATTTACTCACCCCACTTCCTTTAGGGGCATTCTCTATTCTGTTCCTGCTCTCCTGTCCCCTTGTGCATCTAGCCCCCCTTGGCCCTGGACTCTCTCACTGGCTAGTAAAAATGTCCTTACAGTTACCAAGTGCCCTAGTGCCACGGTCCCCATCAGTACTGTCCTCACTGAAGTCCAGTTCCCCTCCTGCGGGCGTTGAGCCACCTCTTGGCCTGCATGGAGCCCAGGCTAGGGATCTCACGGGTGAGGCCGCTGGCTGCTGGGATCAAGGC
>NW_005871462.1:949374-951033 GCF_000147115.1 Myotis lucifugus | reverse complement strand
CCATCCTTCCTCATTTCATAGAAAATAGCGTTCTTCATGCTGTCATACTTCCCCATCAGCATCCCCCACAAATGCACAAGAGATTGGGCAGGGGAATAATCTACTTGATGCCTTTTAAAATACAGAGCATTTTAACATTGCCAGTAGCCTATAATCAGAAAGATCCATATATTGTATAAAACACCATTTTGCTTGTTTTAATGGTTTCATTGCAAAGCCACTTTTTCCTTATCAATCAGAAGTTCCAGACCATATTTTTTTGAAAAGTATCACTATTTGAAGGAATAAATTCTCCTTCAATCTAGAATAATTAGGAAAATAGAGGAGGTTGAGAACACCTACAAATGAGGTCCATGCTATTGGTATCCACCCATTATAGTTTGTAGGAATCACAGCAGACAATTTTATATCAAACTATTAATTTCTTACTTAACTCTTCAACTTTTACTTACATCATTGTTCTTCCTCTTGTCTTGTTCTAAGAAAAAACAAATTAACTGATCAATTCTGATACAAATGCCATAGAAAATAACAGTGGCTGATATCTGAAAAACTACCACATACAAAAAGAGCAAAATTTTATTTCATTTTAAATACTTTACAACAAAATTTATAATTTGGAATACCTGGAAAGATGAGCACCCTAAAGTAAAATCTAAAAACCTAGTGTTGCTTTTTGACCTAACGTATCACCTATATTTGGTACAAATGAAGGCTCTCCATGTACAGAAGAAAAGGGCAAATCCATTCAGACCAGGTGAGAAACGAAGCTGATGAAAAAGTTTGCCTGTAGCATATCTGAACCTCTACCCAGTAGTGGCACCTGATTGAACATTTATAACCACCTCACTTGAACCACCAGGATCTAAGAGTTGACGCTCTGAGAACCAGTTTCTGGCCAGGCACTAGTCCCCAGGCTCATGAGCTTCCCTGGAAATGTCCAGAACCACTTATTGGTAATCAACTAAAATACCTCACCAAAAACCAATGGAAAGTAACCTATTTAAATGTACATTTTAAAATGAGTGCTGCCTTAGTAGCCCTGGCCTGTGTTGCACAGTTTGTTGGGCGTAGCTTTTCCTTTACTGTCTCCACTCTACTGTGAGGCACCCATGGCTCTGGAAGCAACTGAGAAACACAGCAATCCTAACCAAAAGCGATTAGCTTAAAACAAGAAAAACACACACACAAGACACCCATGCTTTATTGTGTGGCATTACTGCAAATACAATGGAACCCTCATTCCTTGTACTTCTGTCCTAATCAACTGAAACGCCTGCTCACGTGTGGCATTTCCAGCAGGTAAACTCAATTGAACAAAGCATTGAGGAAGGTCAGCAGGCAAGCAGGAGAGTCAAAATGCTACCTTGCTGCTCAGGTAGTAAAGAGGGAAACATCTGGCCACAAGGGGGAAAGCAGCAGGGATGGGGGACCAGGTGCCCATCCCTAGGAAAGCTGGCTCCAGCTGGAAGGAGCCCCAGGCAGTGAGTCCCTCCCAGGGGACTGTGGGGGCAGCGGAGGACAGAGGTACCCCAAAGAGCAGAAGGGAATTGCTGCCTCTTACCTTTGGGCGTCAGCGGGGCGCTGATGTTCTTCAGGTGGTGGCGCTTGAGGGCTCTGGAAGTTGGCTCAGACTTCGGGGTAGCAGGCACTGTTTCT
>NW_005871462.1:874148-949252 GCF_000147115.1 Myotis lucifugus | reverse complement strand
ACTGGCCTCAGGCAGCACTCTTGAGTAGACCATGTTCAACTCTCTCTACCTGTGTTCTGATCGTCACAGCAGCTCCCGCATCCCCACCACATCCTCAGCAGTACTCCCCAAGGAAGCTAGACTGCAGGCAGCCCCAAGGCTTCACCGCACAAGCAGGTAGGGCTCACGCACTGTTTGCTTGGCCTCTGGGCTGCCTGGCCCAGGTGGGGCTCAGGGCCCAGCCACCCCCCGAAACTGCACCTCTCTGGATGACTCGTTTGTGAGGACAGCAACCAACACGACTTGTTGAAAACGGATCGGGATCCGACAAGCGCTGAGAGCTACAACCACAGTGGGAAGAGAGCACAGCCAAAGCTCCTTCTCCCTCCACAGTTGCTTCTCAACTGAAGTCTGTTGTCCTGGCTGCTGCCAGCCAATCAGAACACATTCCGCAGTTGCCTGGTTACAAGGGACCAATCAGACCCAGAGTTCCACCATGCTGGAACCACAAAGAAGTCAGGGATTTAATTTACAACCCCTTCCCCTAGACTTGGGTTTACATTCATTGCATGCATCCTGGAGCTCTCCACTCCTGAGGGAAGTGCAAGCAGGCCAGTGTCATTAGCTCCTGGGTTTCACCAGGTCTGACAGCCGACTCACTGATGCATTGCTCTCTGGACTTAGTTACACCTTCATTGTTGACCATTTTTGTAACTAAATTCTCCTTCTCCATCTACATGTTAGCTTTTGCCTGCACCTTGCCCTGGTCCTACTCTCAATACAGAGCTATGACTGTGTGTCTTAAATGGGACTCAAGGGAACATCACCCCTCTCCTTCCTCACAAGTAAAATAGGAACCAATCCATCCATCCAGCTCAGCAACACAGGGCTTCACCAGTTTGCTTTCCTACCTCTGGTTTTCCCTCTCATGGCAGGATTTCCTGATTTTCCTCCCCCCACCCCAATAACAATGGTTAAAACTCAACTGTCACATACACAATTGAGAACCTCAAAGAGGGGTACCACAATCCTAATTTGATGAAGATGATGGTAATGATAGTTAACATTTGCCCAACCCCATTTCAAGAGAGGTATTCATTTTAATGTCCAAAAAGAACCCTCAGTTTACAGATTTTACCAAAGAAGTTGAGACACAGCAATAAAGCCACACTTTCAAGTTCACACAATTATTCAAAGACAAGGCCACATCCCTTGGATCCCCACAGACACTTCCTCATGTTTATCAGAAAATAATGGCAGGAGTAAAACATGGGAGGTAGTGACATTATGTCAGGAAATTGTTAAGGAAGAACAATTTTTTGTTGTTGTAAATTTTAAAATATATTTTCCTTCATTCAACATTAAGTCTCCTCAATGTGCCAGACACTGTATGTGTGAAACACTTGTGCCCTCACTGAGGCCGGAGGGAGGACACGTTTTTCATGGACCCAAAGAGAGAACCAATTCCACAGGAATTGTCCTATGCAGTTGGATATTAGCTCCCTTCCAGGAGCACTTTCTTGAGCTTAAAAGCTCACCCGACCTTACAGGGGCTGACTGGCATGAGTGAGCGCCCTGTGTCTCAAGGAAACCAAGTAGATCTGAGATTGTCATTGGTCAAGGAGACTGCAGAGGCTGATGGGGGTGTTGGGGCTGAATCCGTCTGGGCTGTCTCTGAGCATGACCAATTTTCTTTGTCCTCATCCCCTGACGGCTGTTTCACAAGGATTTTTGCCTCCATCTCACCTTGGTCCATTGGAGTTTCCTCTGTGGGCACAGGAAGGTTCAGCCCAGCCTTTGCTATGTCTTCTCTAAAGAAACTTGAGCAGCAGAACTAGCTACTTTGCTATCTGCCCCTGGGTTCCCGTGGATGCATGGGGAGTAGTGGTTAGGAGGAGCTCAGTCCAAGCCACAGTGAGGAGGGTCCTGGGCAGGGACACTCAGCCTGTCCCTTCTCTATGTGACCTTCAGACCATACTCTGTATAATTCCTGGTGCATTTTCTGATTTTGACTTGGACTTGAAGGACTCCTGGGCTACGTTCCCTGCATTTACAGTCCAGCTGGCCCTGGTTCAGTCATCTCTAGGCTGGGTCACAGTGGGTTTCCCTGGGCCTGGGGTAAAAAAAGAGCAGAAGACGGCCTGAACCAAGAGACATATGAAAGCATGCTGAAAGTCACTAATTATCTGAGAGATGCAAATCAAAACAACAATGCAGTACCCCCTCACACCTGTCAGAATGGCTATCATCAACAAATCAACAAATGACAAATGCTGGTGAGGATGGGGAGAAAAAGGAACCCTCGTGCACTGCTGGTGTAAATGCAGACTGGTGCAGCCACTATGGAAAACAGTATGGAGTTTCCTCACAAAACCAAAAATGGAAATCTCATTTGACCCAGTGATCCCACTTCTAGGAATATATCCCAAGAAAACAGAAATACCAATCAGAAAAGATATATGCACCCCTATGTTCATAGCAGCACAATTTACAATAGCTAAGATTTGGAAACAGCCTAAGTGCCCATCAGCAGATGAGTGGATTAAAAAACAGTGGTACATCTACATAATGGAATACTACTCTGCAGTAAAAAGGAAGAAATTCTTACCATTTGCAACAGCGTGGATGGAACTGGAGAGCATTATGCTAAGTGAAATAAGTCAGTCAGAGAAAGATAAATATCATATGATCTCACTCATTTATGGAATATCATGAACAACATAAAGTGATGAAGAAAAACTGATCCAGAGACAGAGAAGCATCGATCAGACTGTTGAACCTCAGAGGGAAGGTAGGGGAGTGGAGGGGTAAGTGGGAGAGATCAACCAAAGAACTTGTATGCATGCATATAAGCCTAACCAATGGACACTGACAACAGGGGGTGAGGGTATGAGCAGGGGGGTCAGGAGGGTAATGGGGGGATAAGGACACATATGTAATACTTTAATAAATAAAGAAATAAAAAATAAAAAAGACAGCCTGAAATATGAACTCCAGAATCCAGGGAGGCCCCTGTGGTCCCATTCTGTAGCTGAGGTGAGGTGCTGGGGCCAAGGTGGAGGCCTCACTGTGGAAGAAAGGGCCCTGTAGGTTGTCTGTACCCCACCCCAGCCCCATTCTAGACCAAACAACTGAGCTAACTATTCACCCCAGGCCTTCAGCACTCATTCAGTTTCCTGCAGGGTGAGAACCAAATCATCTTCCTAGTCACCTGACTTCTGTTGCTCAAATCTGAGAGGCTTTTCCATGTAATATAGGACACAAGGATGAGCACAGAGAGGGAGACCCCCACCTTGGCCTGACTCAGAAGCAACTTGTTGGAAGTGGGTTAAGAATGGTGGTCTGGACCCCTCCAGGGTCAGTTCCAGGTCTTGGAGGAGAGCCCAGGAGTACACTAAGGGGGCAGGACTTTTAGTTTCTTAGCTATGCAGCGCTTTCCCGAGCAGGCATCAGAGGCTGAGCTAAACTTGGCCTGGAACGTGCTGGAGCCAGACACTGAGTGAATGACTCACAGCACAGGGCCAAGATTAGGGAGCACAGAGAGGCACATAGAGGGATAGATGGAGACCCTGGCTAGGTCAGCGCTTGTGTCCTATAGCTGCTGGCCTTTCTCATGTCCCAGCTCTTGGTCTGCAGTGGGGCTCCAGCAGGCCCGAGGGCCTGGGCAGGGGAACTGGGCCAGCTGTGCCTCTGCACCTCTGGGTACACAGAGCTCCCAGTGCAGACCGCCTCTCCAGAGACCTAGCTTCCACAAGCTGGCATGGGGTTGGGGCCTGGCCAAGCAAAGGGCCCTCTCCTCTTGAAATGCATAGACTGGACAGTACACACTGGGGCTCTGTGCAGGGCCAGCACGGCCAAGGGTAAACCTGAGGAGGGCAGTGGAGGATTTAGAAAAGACAGACAAAGAGAATACAGCTGGGGCTCGGTGGATCTTCCATGCCTGGATGAGGCCACAGAAAGACGCTGCCTGTAAGCTTAGCCTTTATTTTATAGTCAGAGACAAACAAGGTTGTGGTCAACATAGTTACAATGTTCTTGTGAATTTTACTTGTTTTGTCAGCACTTGCTGCATCTCCCACAGCCCCTTAGCTACCTAGGAACGATCAGGGAGTGTCATAAGGTCAAGCTTAATTATGCTAACAGGGCTCTGCCCTCTAAGCTGGGACTTGTTTGTGGCTGTGCCACAGGTCAATTCGAGGCTTAACCCTATAGCCGCTCCCTACAGGGATCAGTGTGTTTTTACCCCTCAATTCCTTGGGAGCCCTGGAGTTAGGGACTCCCTTATTTGCTGCCCACCACCATGCTTCCTACATGGTGGGCCTGCAGTGCTCTGCTTGTTCTTCCGAACATGGCCCTTTCCCAAAGGGGTTCCCCTTACTCCTGGGTCTCCTGCTGCACCACCTGCCTGCTGGACAGGTGGGGAATTGGCAATTCTGGGGTCCAATGGCCCTGCTGTCTTGCCGGGTTTTGTGTGTGCTGTGTGAAATTGAGCCATGATTGTTGTTGGGAGGTCAGGAGATGGGACTGACCCTCAGGCTGACTGGTTGTGAGGACTGGCTGTGACTACAGTGGATGGGCTGTTGTGGGAGGGCTAACACCAAGGAGTGGGATTCACCTTCGTGGGGCTCTGGTGCCAGCCTAGTCCACCCTTGTATGTGTCACTCTGGCACTAAATGGCTGGTGCTCTGGAGTGCTCTAAGCTGGCTACCAGGTGTGTTGCTATTTGGGCCTCTTGGGAAGGCCTCTGGTGAAAGCCAAGTTCAGCGGATTCCTGTACTGGGTCTGGGGCTACATGGTGGGAGCTAAAAAGCAATCTACAGTTGGTAGCTGCCTGTGCTGTGCTTGGATTTGCTTGGGCGAGGCTCTGCTGCAAATCGATGCCAGCTGCCACTTGTGCCCCAAGCTTGGGACCACTTAGCAGGACATACAGTGCACTCTGAGGCCAGAGGCTGCTTGTTTGGGCTTTATTACCTTTCAGAGGTTTTAGGAAAGCCCACAGCACAGGCAGAGGCCAGCTGTGTGTGAGGAAGAGCTGGCGAAGGAGGTTCTGGCCTGTGTGAGTTACATGGAGCCCAGTCTCATGGAATCACCAGGTGAGGCAAGTGGTGTTACCAGGTTGATGGAAACTCAGACTTGGCACTGCCTGTGCCTGCAGGCAGGGTGGGGAGAGAGCTCAACAAAGAAACCATGGCCTCCACCAGCACTTCTGTCCCAGACAGAGCCGTCCGTCCAGCCTTCACTCTGAAGCCAGACAATTCAGTTCCTCCCTGTTTGTCCCTGATGCTCTTGTCAATTTCCTGTCCCCTTGGTGCTGCTTAAAGCAGGGGTTGGGAGCCAGTGAGACTGTGCTCTGGCCCTTTAAGAGGACACCTGAGTCTCTAGCAGCCTCCACCTCATCCATACAGAATCTCCATTGATTTTCACAGCAGGATATTGTGGGGACTCCTCTTCCTGGCACTGGTGCTCCCCGATGGGAAGCCTATTGTGGGGCTGGGACCCATCACTCAACAAGAAAGACCTCCGAAGCAGATTCCTCAGCACCACATGTGGCTGTGGGACCAGCCCTGTTCATGTCCCTGCCCGTCCTACCAGTATCCACATGGCTTCTTCTGCATTTCCTTAGTTACAGGACTTCTGTTCAGGAAGTCTTCAGGATCTTTCAAGGGTGGTTGTTCCATAATATAAGTGTAATTTTGATGTTATGGGAGGAGGCAAGCACAATGTATACTCTGCCATCTTGAACACAAATCTCCTTACCTACTATTCTCTGACAGGTTTGTCAGTTTCTGAGAGTGATGTGTTACACAATAACTGAGTACCTATGGCATTTCTATATTCCCTAACATTAGGTACTTTTCATTGAACCTTTCTCCTCTTTGTTTCATCTAACTAACCATCTTGAATTTTGGTAGAATGTGTATTTAAGATTTTTTTTCAAATGAATACTAATTTTTATATATTTTGTTTCTATCCTTCTCATGACCACTGTTATGATTTTCTGGGTTCACATTTCTTATTCCTGATGCACATTCTTTATTGGTTCTCTCAACAAAGGCCTAAGGGAGGTCCACTTTGAGACTGTCTATATGTTAGAAAATGTCTTTATCTCTTTCTTTGATGGGTAGCTTGGGTAGGTGTTTAGTTTTTAGCAATTATTTTTCCTTCCTTACTATTTAATATTTCTTAGCCTCCATATATTTATGGGAACAACATGGAATTAAAGCCCCAAGGATGGTAGTATAACTGAGACAATGCATTCTGAACTTGTCAATCATGTTGCTTGGCAGATATGAAGTTGTCAATAATGGTAGCTCTTATTATCATTATTATAATTTATAGAAGTACATTCTCAGAGGATGACTGCTATAAGACTGAGGAGCAGAAGTTCACACCAAAACATACATACATACATACATACATACATACATCAATGGAATGGTTGGCATTAGTTGGGAATTAAATTTTAGCCCTTTGGTATCTTCAGCTGCAGTCATCTACAAAAGGTTTAGAGATCATACAATCTGTTTGTACAAAAGCAGAACAGGATGACACAGTTGGCCTCATGCCTGCAATGCTTTGAGCTGCTTATTTGGGGGGTGGGGGACTCCTGCTATATCTTTCTTGTTGAATTCTGTGCATAGAAATATGAAAAAAGACTCATTCTCTCATATTTCCCCCGAGTTTTATTCACCTGTACATCCAAAGTAGACACCATCTTTCTACTACTAGAGTGTTACTCTAAATTCAGTCTTCCTAGAAATCTAGTCATCTCAGGTTCCAATTCCCAGGGCTGAATGCAGAGTCATGTCTAAGCCATTCCTTCCATCCTGGCTTATTTTCCATCTTGGAGAACCATGGGGAAAGGGGTTCCAGAGTGGCAGGTTGATCTGGAAGTCCTGGTGAGTCTGAACTTCAGAGAATGAAGTGGAGCAAAGGGCACTTGAGATGCCTGGGCTTTGGGGGTGGGGAAATGGAGGCACAGAGGTAAGTGTGGTTGCTGACACAGGTCAGGGGAGGTGTGCTGCAAAGTTTCCTAAGAAGGGAAACCTCACGCTGAAGAGCATGCAGTTTTATACTGCGGCAATTTCTGCTCCAGTTTAGCCAACTGTGGAGTTCCTGAGAGATAAAGGGATATGAACCCACAAGACAAGCCGGAGCTAGCAGTTGCCTTCAGGACTTAATGAAGGGGAAGAATTTTATGTAGTTTCCTGTGAACCAGACAGGGGCCATGTTAAGAAGGGCCCAGAGAATGTGACAGATCAGTGTGGTTGACTTCTGGTCCAGCCAAGCTCCTTTGGGCCCTGGATGGGAACAGGGGCCTCAGGCAGATCTAGTCATTGCAGCTTCCTCAGGTCTGGGTGTGGCAGGTACCGGGCATCATTGCTGAATCTCAAAATCTTCCTCCTTCTTCCGCAGGCACACGGTGACCTGTGAAGGTGAGGACGGGGACTCAGAATGGACTGTCTGGCTGTCCAAGTATGAGAGAATACTAGGGAAGAAGATGGACACAGCCACAGAGAGCAGATGTGTACCTCTGCTTTAAACTTTTAAAAAAAATTGATTTCAGGGAGAGGGAGAGAGATAGAGTGATAGAAACATCAATGATGAGAGAGAATCATTGATCTGCTGCCTCATGCACAACCCCTACTGGGAACTGAGCCTGCAAGTGAGGAATGTGCCCTGACAGGATTCAAACCATGACCTCCTGGTTCATAGGTCGAAGCTCAACCATTAAGCCACACCAGCCAGGCTTCCTCTCCTTTTTAAATTTAATTTTCTCCATCAGTCTTTTTACCCTTTCCCTTTCTCCTCTTTTAACTCTTTCTGTCTTTCTCTCTCCCTTTTCACTCTCATTTGTTCTACCATTTTCCCTCTAGTATCCATTTATAATCCTCCTTCTTCCCTTTCTCTTAATCCTAACACTGTAGCATAATTGTTATAATTGATATACAATAAACTGCATACCTTTAATGTGAATGATGTGATAATTTCAATTATAACTTATTGAATTGTCACCACAATCAAGGTAAGGAATGCCCATCACCCCAAAAGTGTCCTCAGGCTCCTGTGTAATTCCTCCTCACCTGCCATTTGCAGACACATTCTTATTCCCAGGCGACTGGTGACCTGATTTCTGTCCCTATAGAATAGCTAGTATTTTGTAAAGGTTGTTTATACATGGGATCATACAGTCTATTCTTTGCCTAACTTCTCTCACTCAGCATAGTTTGAGATTTACATGCCATTGCGCGTATTATGAATTCTTTCCTTGTTATTGCTGAGGAAGATCACATGGTGGGATGGGTCACGGTTTGCTTATCCTTCACCTGTTGGTGGACATCTTGGTTATTTTCCATTTGGGGACTAGAACATACAAATCTCTCATGGGCATCTGTGTATAAGTCTCTTTGCCTAGATGTATGTTTTATTTCCCTTGGATAAATTGCTAAGAGTGGAATGGCTGTAGGTGTATGTAACTTACAGAAGTGACAGCACTAAGCTACTTTTTATAAGCACTACATGGGCACAAGCCATTCTCACATGTAGTGGTAACTCTACCACCATGATAAACTCAAGACTTTCAGGTACACTTTCCCAAGGACTGCTGTTGTTAAGAAAAGAAATACGCAAGCCACACACAGACTGGGAAAATATTTGCATAATATGTGTCTATCAGAGGACTTGTATTTCTAATATAGTCATACAGCAAGTAACACAAGGTTATGACCTGAGAAAGGTGCCCTTAGGGGATTGCCCATACAGCATGTTACTTTATAAAACAACACACAATTAAATCAAGCACAAGCAAAATGGTGAAATCAAGACATGTAGTAAACATGGATGTATGAGGCTGCTGCGGGTGTAACACACCATACTGCTTTACAGCCAACATTTTTATAAGTAGAAAAGTTCACTCTAAAATAGTAATAAGGTTCTGGCTGGTTTGGCTCAGTGGATCGAGTGTCAGCCTGCAGACTGAAGGGTCCCAGGTTAGATTCCAGTCAAGAGCATGTATCTTGGTTGCGGGCACATCCCCAGGAGGGGGTGTGCAGGAGGCAGCTGATCGATGTTTCTCACTCATCGATATTTCTAACTCTCTATCCCTCACCCTTCCTCTCTGTAAAAAAAAAAAAATCAATAAAATATATTAAAAAATAAAAATAAAATAGTTATAAAAAGTATGGTATAGTAATACCTGACCAGTAACATAGTCCTTTATTAGCATTATCAAGTATTATGGCCTGTACACAATTTATACTTTGATGCAATTGGAAACGCAGGAGGTGTGTTTGCCTCAAACGCTTGAGTAATGTGCTTTGCCAGAACCTTATTAAGGCTATGATGTCACTAGGTGGTAGGAATGTTTCAGCTCTATTATAATCTTATGGGGCCACCGTCATATATGTGGCCCATCCTTGACCAAAATGTTGCTATGCAATGCATAACTGTGTATAAAACACTCTTACAACCCAATAGCAAGAAGACCAGCATCATTTCCTCGCTTACCAGGAAACAGCAGATCAGGCACATGGTGATTACCAAGAGTCCCGCCAAGCAGAGGAGGATGACGGCCCAAAAAGGGAAATCTGGGGGGACAAGTGCTGGGCTGAGCCACCATCTCTCATTCCCCAGGGATCTTGCTTTCTCCCCCCTGTGCCTCAAAGTCCGTGACATGGGTTGGCCAACTGTCGTTATCACACAAGCTCCTGTGTGCCGGTTTCTCTGGGATGAGGCACAGCATCAAGACATTCCCTCCCCACCCTGGGGGCTGCCTTAAGGCTTAAAGAATCCCAGTCAGGGTCTCAGGTCCACTTGGAGAATAGCCTGGAAGGAACTGGGGTTGAATGGGGCTGGTAAGTCTGGGTTTCCAAGACCCACGAACCAGGAGCTCTGAAGTCTGACAACAAGAGAAATGAATGTCCCAGCTCAAGAAGAGAGAGCCAAGTACTTGCCCTCCCTCTTCCTTTTTATTCTATTCAGATTCTCAATGGATTGGAGCATGCCCACCCACATTTCTGAGGTCTTTGGCAAAACAACTTCAATGGCAACATAGTCTAGTAGTTTGAAGAACTATGTAGGGACCACTGATCTTCAAACCCCAAAATATACATAAGCCAAGCTGTGTTATAATAAAAAAATCATATTTTTCTTGGCCATTGGCTCATAACCACAGGTGGACCACTCGTGGCCAGAATGCCACCCAGGGGGCTGCCACTCAGTACTGAGGCTGAGGCCCCCATGCTTAAGAGTCAAGGTTTACACACAAAATTACAGCTAGACAAACAGGAAGGAGCAGGTACCTCTATAGCAGCATGGCTCCTATGCAAGTTTCTTCAAGTAATACTACTTCAAATCAAGAACACGATTAGTAAGACACCCCACAAGAGGTGGGCAAGAAAAGCAAACAATGCACCAACATTCAAATACCAAAACCAAAAGGTGCTCCCACCAAATCCCACACCTGGGAACTGGGTTTTTCTTAGTCCCTGAGCCGTGCCTGTTACCAGGCAGTGCCTACTGATTCCCAAGGAATCCAAAAGGATTCAAAGAACCCCAAATGGCAGGCAGTGGCTCCTGGTTGTGCACACCAGACGTTACCCAGCTCTGGAGTCCATTGACTCCCCAGACCCCTGTTTCCTTTCACCAGCGAAGCGTTTCGGGTGCCAGATGCCCTGAGAGGGAGAGCAAGACGTCCATGAGTTGAAGAGCTCTTGGCAGCTGCTAGGAAGTTCCTGCAACTCCTGCCATGGAGTCAGCCTGCCACAGCCCTCTGGGACCCAGGCTGGGCCCACCGTGACTTACCAAGGTCCTGGCCCGATTCCCATATCACCTACTTTACCAGTTTTAACCATAACCCAAGTTCAGGAGCCTGGGGCCGCGAAAGCCAAACTCATGAGACAGATGTTGGTAAAAAAGGAACGTGGTATATTCAAGTGCAGACAATTAAGAAGATGGGGAGGCTCTTGTCACAAAGTCCATCTCAACATCTCAGTGCAGGCTGGGCTTTTCATGGGGAAGGAGAGGGAAAGCAAACAAAGATATCAAGGGGAGGGGACGGAAAAGTTCTCTGCATGAGTCCTGCACAGTCCATCCAACACATCTGGAAACTGGTCAAGCGATGGTCTTGCGTGTGTTCTCCTGGTCTCCGTCCTCCTGGTTTCGGTCCTTCTGGTCTTAGTCCTCCTGGTCTCGGTCCTCCTGGTCTTCGTCATCCTGGTTCTGCGGTGGAAGGCCAGCAAAACTCCTGGAACTGGGATGATTGAAGGTCGGCATCTGTATCTTCTGAAGTTAGTTCCTAGGATTTTTTTTCATCCTCACCCACAGGTATGTTTTCCATTGATTATTATAGAGAGCGCAATGGAAGGAAGGAGGGGGAGAGAAAAAAAATCAAGATTAGAGGGACACATATATTGCCTCCTGCACGCACCCCAACCGGGGCAGGGTTCAAATCTGCAACCCTGTCACGTGCCTTGACCGGGAAACGAATCCGTGACACTTGGGTACAAGTGTGGACTCTCTAACCACTGACCAGAACCAGCCAGGGCAGTTCCTAGGAATCTTACACAAGCATGCTGTTAGTCTACAAGCTACGTATTAGCCAGAGTCAGCCTTTATAGAAACAATGCCAAAAGGATGGCGATACATGTGGGAAATTCAGTAGTGGTGGAGGTGAGACATGAAGGAAATGGAATAAGAGGGCTAGACCCACCTATTGGGCAAAGACGAGGAACATTTGGAAAGAAACACTGAATCGAGATCCTTGGTGAAAAGGGAAACTTGCATGAAGAAAGGTCTCAGATCAGTGCCAGCCTGGATGCTCCAGGTGTGCCCAGTGGACACCTGAGGGCCTGTAGTTCTGGGCAGCTTCTGCTGTAAATGAGCAATAACTCCCCACCCTTCCCTTAGAAAACGCTCTTAAAGCCAATGAGGTGACAAATGACAAAGAGCTTACAAAAGTCTTGATGATGTCTTACACAGTCAGAAACAGTTTTGATTTTGAAAGATAATTCCCACCATTACCCTGTTTAGGGGTCATATAACTGAGGGAACCTCGTCTCAGGGATGTAGATAGAAATCAGAACCTACCAATGAACTGCCCCTGGGCTGAGCCTACTTGTCCCCAACCCTCCGCACTTCACATCTTTCCTCGATACGGAGAGCATGGGCGCCAGAGCCAGAGCTCTCAGGAGCAAGAGCGCCACTGGCCCGGAGAGGGGCACAGGCGGGGATGCCCACAAGGTAGGCGGCAGTTTTCCTTATTGGGCTGTTGGCGGAGGAGTAGGAATGGACTTGCCATGAGGGAAGAGATCCAATTCATTTTACTCTAAGGTAACTAGGCAACCATTTCAGGTACGTGAGAAATTCTGTATTTGAAGAAACTATACTTTGGAATTAATGAAAATGAAAAATTAGGAAAAGACACATAAAGTAAATGTCATTTTCTGCTTGTTATAAAGCACAGGGATTACTTTTAAAGATGAATTTGATAATAACTGTGTGGAGGGTGCCTTCCGATGACACCTAAGAGGGTGATGATGACAGTCCAGAGTAACTTCCTAGCTTTTTTTCCCCAACCTCAACACACATGAAAGATGACATATTTACAACACTTCCAACTACAGAATTTCATAAAGTGAGAATTATTTATCAAATAGGAAGAGATTTGAATTTACTTTAAAAGGTAAAAAAATTGAAAAACATTGATGCTCTAGGAGGTGTTAATGGCTAATGTCTGTGCACCTCCTCAGAACAGACGGCAGCACACCAATTGTGCTAATAACATGGTCTGAGAGTCCTGTTTAGGAAACTTTTGAACTCAAAATGCAGCTGAGGCCACGCTCCCCACTCCAAAAGTTTCAAGAGCAGAACTGCTCCCACTCCCAACAGTAGGATTCTGGATAGAATGCAGCAAGTTTGTTTTCTGAAAAGAAACACCTGGGGGTCATAACAGAGGATGGAACTCAAAACTACAGTTATACCCGTATGAAATGATGTCCAAGAATCCCCGCGTGCACTGATGCAGACAGAGGTCCGAATGACCATGGGCTGGAACTCTAGTGTCCATACCAGGATGGAGGCCACAATGAGGGCTCACAACAGGCAAGTGGCCGGAACTCAGACCGCTGGTTAAGAGCAGCATCCTGGGAGAGCTGGCCCCTCTGTGACAAGAGCACTACACAGACCACATCCAGGGTCTAAAAGAGTTTGTGCCTTAGGAGCTTTGTGCATAAGAAGGGGTCTCCTCTGAGAAATTAAAACTCCACGCAAAGGTGTAAGATCTGAACTAGTACTGGTCATATGGTTTGAAATTCTGAAGGCCAGATATTAATATAAAAACGGGAACTGAATGGGATGGAAATCCCAAGAGCTGTAAGAGAAGCAGATGCACAATCTCTTTAGGGTACACTTTTATGAGTCAAGGCACATGGAATATCTGAAAAACAAAAAACAACAACAAAAAAACCCAAACAACAACAACAACAATGCACCTTGCTAAAGATGTGCTCACAATTAAATCTATAGACTGCGTGAGGAAATGATCCACCATGAGGTACAGTCGGGACACAATAAATTGGAGATTGGCACCCGGAGAACTTGAGATGATAGAGAATAAAATAATCAAGAGACAATAAATAAGAAAACACAGCAAGGTAAAGATGAAAGGAATTGGTTGCTCAGTAAAAGAAAGAGTTAGAATGTGATATAAATAGACATATTGGTACAACTCACTAATTTGTAATGGATTCAAATTGAAACAAAAAATTGCAGTTAAGTTTCAAGTTTTTTGATTGTTATCCTTTGCAATAAATTACCTGTAGGGGTGATGGGAACTGAATTATGCAACTCTCATAAGAGTATATTTAAAACCATCTAATGGATTTTGTTTAGATCATAAATGCATACACTTTTTGTAGATTTTTGAGCTTCTGTATGAATACATTTTTTTCATAGAAATGTTTTTCTAGTTTTTAACATTTTTCTAATTCTCAAAATAATACGTCTTTCTTATTTGAGACAAATTCTTAAATACAGAAAAGAAGAAACAATATGCATAGTCTCAGTACCCTGAATGATGATTAACATTTTAGTACATACCCTTCCAGTTCTTGCTGTACAGCATGTTCTTCTGGCGGCGAATTTAGAGAGAAATACAATGTAGTATACCCTTTATGTTATAAATTTACATTTTGGTATAATTATTTCCCCATAACATTAAAACTTGTTCTAGATAAAATTTAAGTGATTACATAATATTTCTCATGGATATACCATTTACTTCATATTGCATGTTTAGATTGCTTCAATTTTTATTGTTCAAGCTATCTAGGAGATATTTTTTGCATACATTTTTATAGGGTTGATTATGTCCTTAGGCTTTATCTAGGGATTTGTATTTTATTTTTTATTAAATTTATTGGGGTGATATGGGTTACTAGGATCATGTAGATTTCACGTATACAAATCTATGATACATGATCTGTATATTTCATTGTGTGCCCACCACCCAATGTCAAATCATCTTTTGCCACCATCAAAAACCACAATGATGTACCACATTACACCTGCCAGAATGGCTACCATGAATAAATCAACAAACAAGTGTTGGTAGGGCTGTGGATAAGAGGGAACCCTTGTGAACTGTCAGAGGAAATGCAGACTGATGCAGTCACTGTGGAAAACATATGGAGTTTCCTAAAATAATTAAAAATGGAACTACCTCTTGACCCAGTGATCCCATTTGTGGGAATATATCCTAAAACTCCTGAAACTCCACTTCAAAAGAATACATGCCCCCTGTGTTCATAGCAGCGATATTTGTAGTAGCCAAGATGTGGCAACAGCCCAGGTGCCCCTCAGTAGATGAGTGGATAAAAGTGTTTTGGTACATTTACACAATGGGACACTACATGCCATAAAAAGAAGGATGTCTTACCTTTTGTGACAGCATGGGTGGACCTGGAGATTAGTATGCTAGGTGAAATGAGCCAGTTAGAGGAAGACGAATACCATATGATCTCACTTACGTGTGGAATCTAATGAACAAAATGAACTGATGAAGAAATAGAAACAGAGGCATGGGTACGTGGAACAGACTGACAGCTGGCAGAGGGATTGGGGGAGGCGGGACTGGGTGAAAGAAGGTGACGGTATTAACCTAAGAACATATATGCATAACCCATTGACACAGACAACAGGGTGGAGATGGCCAGAAGGAATGGGGGTTGGGGGCTGAGTGGAGGTGGGCAAAGAGGGGAGAATGGGGACAGCTGTGAAAGTCTCAACAATAAAATTAAAGTTAAAAAGTTACCATTTAGTCCTTGTTAAGTGTACAATTCAGTGGCACTAAGTATATTTATACTGTGCAACCATCACTACTATCCATTTCCAGAACTTTTTATCATGCAAGTGTTGGCGAGGAAGCGGATAAAGCGAACCCATTTATTTTTCTTAATTTAGTGCCATTTTAAAATGAGAAAATGACTTTATATTTACCCATCTAGTTATTGTTTCTAGAGACCTTCATTCTCTCGAGTAGTATCAGATTTCTTTGGGTCCCATCATTCTTCTGTGGGAGGGACTTCTTTTCACAATTTTGTGGTGCAGTTTTGCAGGGGGCGAATATTCTCAGGTTTTATATAACAGAAAAAGTCTGTATCATTAAAAGATTTCTATGTAGATAATATTTTTCCTTCAGCCCTTTATAGGTGTAGCTCCATTGTCTTCATTTTGGTTACTATTTTGAAAAATATTTTGTATCACCATTTCCTCCTCCTCCACCCTGCTTTGGGGATTCCAATTATATATATATTGGGCTGCTCTAAGTTGGCCATAGCTCACTGATACTGTTATTTTTTTCTTCGTCTTCTCTCTTATTTTGTGTAGTTTTCTGTTATGTATTTACATTCACTAATCTTTTCTTTCTATGGTATTTAGTCAACTGTTAATCCCATTCTGTGTTTTCATCTCAAGCTCTTTCATCTCTGGGAGTTTGATTCATGTCTTTTTATTCCTTCCCTGTCCCACCTTAACATGCCCATACTTTCTTATATGGTTCTAACAACTCTTTAATGTCCCTGTCTGCTGTCTTGTTCAATTGACTGATTTTTCTTCTCATTATAGATAATATTCTCCTTGCTTCTTTATGTGTCCGATAGGTTTTCTTTCCTTTTTTTCTGTTTCTTTTTTTGTTTCCTTGTTTGTTTGTTTCTTTTTTATGGGTAAGCATGTTTATGTTTAAAATTTATCTTTATTGTTGAAAGTATCACAGATGTCCCCTTTTTTCTTCCATTGCGATGACCCTTTCCCCCCACCCTCCACCCCCTCCCTGCCTGGGAGTTTTTTTATTGGCTGACAGACATTGTGAATTTCACATTGTTGGCGCTGGATATTTGTGTGTGTGTGTTTAATATGCTTTTGAGTTTTGTTCTAGGTCTATTACTTTCAACTTGTTTGCTGCAAAAAAAATTATAACATGCAATACCTGACTATTTAATAGGGAGCACCGACCTCTTTTCCCTTAGATTGTCAAAATAAAATCAAATCAAAATAAAAGGCAACAGTCAACAGACCGAAAACTGTCTGGAGTGAGTGAATAAAAATTATATACGTTGTTTTTATCAGATAGGCAGAAAGTATGTTTTTTAGTGTGTGCGCAGAATTTTTGTAATTAGTTTACATATTCCATGAGATGAAAATGTTTGAAAATCGCTCCTGTATATTTTAGTTATAATTCCAGTTTGGTCCTCGGATCTCCATTTCAAAGAACTATTTTTAAAAGAGGACATTTCCATAAAAATACAAGGTATTCCCTTAAAGTCTTAGTGAAATTTAATCTTTGGCACTTGTAGAAGTATAAATGCTACAGATTTATAAAACATCATTTGGAAGTTTAACTTTTTTTAAACTTGTTTAGTTTGGTAAATTTTAAATATTTAGCTTTTAATGTTAATCGTTTTGGACCCCTCTTAAAGATGCAAATATTGGCAGAAACAAAAATGTTCACTCTTAAAATTTTAATATTTTTAGCCAATTGTGGCTGAAACAAAAATTTAATATTTAAAACTAAGTATTTTTGTTTCAAACAAACATAGCTGAATCAAAAATGTTTGATATGTTTAATATTTAAATATTAAACTATTTTGTTTCATCCAATGACGGCTGAAACAAATATAATGTTTAATATTTAAATATTAAATTTCTTTGTTCCAGCCAATCGTCGCCATCTCCAAGAGGGGGTTGAAACAGAAAATTAAAAGCTTAATATTTACAACTTACAAAACTAAATAAGTTTAAGAGAAATGTAATTAAACTTTTATTATTATTTTTAATTTTTATTGGTGAGAGTACTTCAGATGTCCCTTTTATCCCTCATTGTCCCCTTTCACCCGGTTCCTGCCCTGCCCCCGGCCTTCACCACCCTATTGTCTGAGTCCGTAGGTAATGCATGTAGGCATGTAAGATCTTTGGTTCATCTCTTCCCACGTCCATGTTCCCCTTGCCTCTGAGTTTCTCCAGTCTGTTCCATGTTTTCATGCCTCTGGTTCTATTTTATTCATCAGCTTATTTTGTTCAGTAGATTCCTTGTTTGTTTATTTTGATGTTTAGATTCAATTGTTGGTAGGTATGTGTTTATTGCCATTTTATTGTTCATAGTTTTGATTTCTTCTCCCCCTTCTCCCTCTCCCTCCCCCACCCCCTCCTCCTCTTCCTCCTCCTCCTTGGTGGTGATGAACTCCTTTAGCTTTTTCTTCTCTGTGAAGCTTTTTATCTGACCTTCAAATCCAAATGAGATCTTTGCTGGGTAGAGTAATCTCAGTTGTAGATCCTTGTTATTCATCACTTTGAATATTTCTTGCAACTCCTTCTGGCAAAGTTTCTGTTGAGAAATCAGACAGTCATATGGGTTCTCCCTTGTAGGTAACTAAGTGCTTTTCTCTTGCCGATTTTAAGATTCTCTCTTTGTCTTTAACCCTTGGCATTTTAGTTATGATGTGTCTTGGTGTGGGGCTCTTGGGTTCTTCTTGTTTGGGACTCTCTGTGCTTCCTGGACTTTTAAGTCTATTTATGTTTCCAGGCAGGGGAAGTTTTCCGTCATTATTTCTTCAAATAGATTTTGAATAACTTGCTCTCTCTCTCCTCCTCCAGCCACCCCATGATGTGAATGTTAGTATGGCTGAAGTTGTCCTAGGAGCTCCTTACACAATCTTCATATTTTTGGAAGCAGTTTTCTTTTTGCTCTTCTAATGGGTGCCAGGCCATCCAGTTCCATGCCTTTGCCCCTCCTACCAGTCTCAATCTTCTACTCTCTAGATGTAGGACTTCCATTCAGCCAGATTTCAGGTGGTGCTGGCTGACGGTTGTCCTGTAACTTAGTTGTAATTTTGCTGTCGCAGTGGGAGGCGGCGAATACCCACATTTTCCTAACAGCCATCTTGGATCTCTCTGGCAAAGTGTTCTAATTAAATTTTAAGTGGTGTTTTATAATTCTGTAGCATTTATACTTCTGCAGAGGTGCCTTGGATGCCAAAGCACACAATATCAAAGCTTAAAATTTCACTAAGATTTGCGGGAAACCTCTTGTTTATTCCTAGTTTTTATTTTATTTTTAATTTTAATTTTAATTAATTAATTTATTTATTTGCTAATCCTCAGACTAGGATATTTTTCCCATTAATTTCTAGAAAGAGGGGAAGGGAGGGATGAAGAGGGAGGGAGGGACAGGAGAAGGCATGGAGGGAGGAGGGACAGAGAAAGAGAAACATTTATAAGAGAGATACATTAACTGTTGCCTCTTACATGGGCCCGGACTGGGGTCAGGGATCAAACCAGCAGCCCAGTTACACACTCTTGGCTGGGAATCCAACCCAGGACCCTGAGGTGAATGGGCTGATGCTCTAACCCCGAGGGAAGCCGGCCAGGGACCTCCTGTATCTCTTTAACTGCTTGTTACCACTGCTTTTGAGAAGGAGAGGTGGCATTTCTGTAGTTTTTGTAGAGGAGGGTCTCATGATGTTACAAGCCCTCATTTTCTTTAGAGAGTATGGCTTTGGTGTGTTGCATGCCAATAACATTGTCAGCGCTAAGAGATCTTTCTATAGCAGCTCTGCCCAGGTCTTTTTCTTGACTGCCTCTGGAAATAGCCTAGGAAAGGAAACCAAATACAAAGAAGGCACAATTAAAAAATAAAAGGGTTCCAACCCTTTAAAAAAAGCATCATTGGTAGCCACACGTTCACACTCCTTTACATAGTGTATAGTTCCTGACCCTTTGGGTAGCTGAGGTCTACACTGCTAGGTTCTGTGGATGCCTGTTTCTGCAAATTCACGAAGGGAAACCCCTAAAGGGCTATAATTAGATTGCCAGAGTCAGGGAATTTAGAATTATTCAAATTTTGTGTTCTCAATGATATCAAAGAACAGTACCATCTGTTGCCTGAACATTTGTTCCATAAACATACTAAACAGACACTTGGACAACATCAGTGTTTTGTGAGCTATTCAAATTCTATCCAATCTTCAGTAGTTACTATCTACTCCAAGCAAACTGTAATGAATGGGCATGTGCTGAACTTCACTGGAAGGTAGGGAAGGTCTAATGACTGAAGCATCAGAAGGACCTATTTCACTTGCACGATAATTATGGTAGAAACACATTTTATTCTAAAGTGCCACGAAGGTACCACAGAAAGCGTCCATTTTAAATGTGTCCATTTCAGTTGTGAAAAATTTTTTCAAGAAAACCCGACTGAGAGACCTAGAAGGTTCCTGCCCTGCAGGGAGGGGTTTCAATGGTGCCTCTTCTGGACATTCTGAGAGCAGCACCCTAGTAAGGGAGGTGTTGCAATAGTTCCCTCTTGTGGACATCCTTAGAACAGCAACCTAGTCATCAATTGTGCCAGCCTGAAAAGAAAACCCAAATGACAGTTCTAGAGGGCTCTTGCCCTGCAGGGCAGTTGAAATATACCCTCTTGTGGAAATTCTGAGAACAGCACCCTAGTAATGAATTCTGCCAGTCTGAAAAGAAAACCCAAAGGATACACCTCAAGTGCTCTAGATCTTGGAGGGAGGTGTTGTAATAGTGCCTCTAGAATCGCACCATAGTAATAGGTTAGTTGCAACAGTGCCCTCTTGTGCACATTCTGAGTACAGCACCCTAATACAGGAGGTGTTGCAATAGGGCCCTCCTGTGGACATTCTCAGAATAGCACCCTAGTAATCAATTATGCCAGTCTGAAAAGAAAACCCAAATAATTGACCTAGAGAGCTCTAGCCCTTGCAGGGAGGTATTGCAATAGTGCTGTCTTTTGTACATACTGACAACAGCACCCTAATAAGGGATTAAATGCAATAGTGCCCTCTTGTGCACATTCTGAATACAGCACCCTAGTAAGGGAGGAGTTGCACTAATGCTCTCTTGTGGACATTCTGAGAACAGCACCATAGTAGAAGAGGAGTTGCAACAGTGAAAAAAAATGACATATGATGTGAAAGAGTTAAAAAGCTCTTATTTAATGTATTAATTTTATAAAGCTTTTCATTTTCCTAATCATTGTTTCACAGAATTTATCAACAGATATTGGCTTAGGTGACAGACAGAAAACCCCACTTAGTGATTCCACGCCTTACCTCTGGGTTCTGTGCTCTACTTGGCAAAAAGGTTCAAATAGATCGTGCACATTGTATTTCTCGGCTATCATTAGAAGTTCAAAGTAATATCTGGCATACACTCTGCCAGTGATCTGAATATTAAACCGAATTAAACGTAAAAAATCTATTTCTATCTTATTCCTAGGGGAGGAGGAGACAAAACCGACACAGAACGTTTTAGTCATCTGGGCTACCTTCAAAAATGTCACTCTGCGCTACAAGGATGACTCTAAATTGTGTTTTGAAACACGTAAAGGTTACCCAGCTGTACTAAGACTCTAACCATCAAACCAGGTGCAGCTCTTGAGGTCCCTCCTGCATCCCAGCACTTGGAGTTGGGAGGAGTGTGAAGGGGTGACCACCCCCTTTTGCTCTCCTGCTGCTGACTTGGGGGCTCAGAGTCCCTTGAGTGCGGCTGTGGATTCGTGCTCCTGGCTCACTGACCAGGGCCCGCTGTAGTGTTCAGATGAAAGGAGTGATGTATGCTGCTCCTGGACCCTAACCAACTTGCAGGCATTTTCACCAGGCCCATCACAGGCAGGGGCTTGTGGAAGTAGAGAAGTACCAACAAATGAAGTGAGCACATCACCACCGCCGTGAAGGGACCCATGGGAAGCCACCACTACTATCTGAGGGGGCAACACTCTTGAGGCAACAAGGATTCCTCAAGTATTAATTAATTAATTAGTTAATTAATTAAATCAGCCACATTTGAAGGAAAGGGGACCCATCCCCCACCCAGTGCATGGGACCAACAGCAGAGGACAAAAGGGAAGTTTCTGTTCACCTTATTCCTCCTGACAGGACAGGCTGCACTTTTTAAACTATGAAAAGCAGAAACAGGAAACATAGATGACCTGGCTGGACTAAGCCCCGTTAGGACTGGACCTCCGACGGGCACGGATCAGACTCCACCCGTGTTCTCCCACGTGGGGTGTGTCCTGCCCTGCTCAGCACCCCTGCCCCGGCCCGAGCAGAGGGGAGCCTGCCCAAAGGGGTGAGTTCAATAAAGTGGGAAAAGAAATTTGGGAGCAGAGCTCACATATCATCGACGGTAATGATGTTGTTGATGAGCTGGCAGTAGTCCCTGCCCCACAGAGCCTGTTTGCCCCAATACTCATAGGCAAGAAGGGCAGATCCCAGAAGTATTCTTCTCCAGTTAATGGGAGTTATGTCAATGTTTGAACAGTCCAAAAGCCTTTCCATGAAAATCTGTAAAAGTAGAGCACTGGTCTTTCACTTTAGCTCAGTGTAAATGCTTGATTTGAAGTGTTAGAAATGACAGATTTAATCCATTTTTGAAATTCTTTTTTTTTCTTTGTTAATTCTCATGGGAGGATATTTTTTCATTGATTCTTAGAAAGAGTGGAAGGAAGAGAGGTGGGGGAGAGAGAGAGATTCACAGAGAGAAAAACATCTATATGAGAGAGACATCGATTAGCTGCCCCCCCCCCCCCACACACTTGCCTGTTTGGGGAGGGGAATCAAACTTGCAATCCAGGTGGGGGCCCTTGACCAGGAATCAAACCCGTGACCCTTTGGTGTGCGGGCTACTGCACTATCCACTGAGCCACCTGGCAAGGGTGAAATTCCTTCTATCCTTACGTTCTACAGACACTGCTGGGCCAGCCAAAGCCAGAGGCCATCCCATTCTCTCTTTCACCACTTCAGTCTGCCCCCGGCGCTGTCACTGCACTGAAACGGCTATTGCTAAGGGCCTCAGAGCCTTCGCAATACAAACAGAGGTCTTCATCTGCACTGCCCACTCCCCAGCCCTCCCTAACAGCATAGAGGGCACGGCCACTTGCCTAGTTGCTGGGACCACAAACCTCCACTTGAGCCAGCCTGCTCCCATCTGCTAGCAAGTCTTGCCTCCCCTTCTCCGTGGGAACCTGAGCGCTTTCCAGTGCATTGGGCACCTCTCACCTGTATGACTCTCACTGACTCCTGACTTTACTGCCTCCACTCGGACTTCCAACAACAGTCTCTTCTCCCCAGGAGCCAGAGTAGCCTCTTTCCTTAAGAGCACTTCACCCCCAACTCAATGTCTGCGGAAGGTTTCCCATCAGGCAAATCTAATGTAACTTCTTCCCACGGCCTGCAAGCCTCCAGGCCTATGAGATAGGATACTGCCCGTGTGTGACCTCATCTTCTTTCCTCATCCCACACTCTGACCACACGGCCACACCGCACTGTTCCCTGAACACTCAAACCCTGTGCCCGTCTCAGCAGCGTGCCTCAGCCCCTGCCCACAATGCCAGAGCTCATCTTCCTCAGCTCAGCCAGGTCACGGTTCCAATGTTTCCTCTTTATAGAGGCTCCTCTGACCTTTCTGCCGAAATGAGTCAACCCCTGTGGTCACCTCATCACTTCATCCTGCTTTATCTTCTTGGTGCTCACACCACCTGAAGTGTTCATCTCTTTAAAAACACTCATTAAAAAACTACCTATGTCTTCCTCACTAGAATATAAGCTCTTGGGGTTGGGTGGGGAGTTGGGGGAAGAAACTGAAATCTCCCCTCATGTCTTTAATAGCAATTGTTTGTGATGGATACAGCAATGGTAACACTTTCAATCCCAACGATTATTTAGCTCCACTGTGTGTGGCTTACTCCCCTTCATAGCTTCTCTTAATAAAGTTCTGAGGATCATGTCAGGAATCTGCTTTGATGTGCAAAGCAGACCATCGCCTGAGCCCAGGACAGAGAAGCAGCCTCTGGAAGAGCTGTCTTACCAAGGTCACAATCGCATATTCAGCCGTGAGGTGTTCAGCACTGAAAAGAGTACAGACAAATCTGTACACACTCTTCAGTTCAGGGTCACGCAGAAAGTGGTCCGTTGTAATTATTTCGTGCTGAAAAGAGAAAAAAGGCAACATAAGTACCCACTGAAGGAAAATACATAAAAACTCTCATGCTAGCAGCTCCTACTTTGCCCACCTGTCCCTAAAATAATTTTGATTAGGTGACATGTCTTTTAGACTTTTTAAAAAATAATGACACTTTTTTTTATTTCAGAGAGGAAGGGAGAAGGAGAGCGAGGTAGAAACATCAATAATGAGAGAGAATCATTGATCAGCTGCCTCCTGCACACGCCCTACTGGGGGATGAGGCCCTCAACCCAGGCATGTGGTTTTGACCAGAATCCAACCCAGGACCTTTAGTCCACAGGCCGATGCTCTATCCATTGAGCAAAACCAGCTAGGGCTCTTTTAGTCTTTGAAGTATAAACTATGATCTTAAACAACACTGATTCTATACTCACCAGTTACAGTTACTGATACAGGCACAACCTGCATACAGTTATATGTCTCCCATTCCCTCCTCTACAGAAGTCTACCGAAATGTAAACCATGTGTAGGCTCACAGGCATGTTGACCCCCATGTCACTCTTCTCTGCAACCAGCTCTGAAAACACATGTTCATGTTCCTGTGACCCTGAGACTCTGGCTGTGCCGTGCTCCACAGGAGGCACCAGCTACCTGTCGCTGCAGAGCTTCAGAGGAGGGAAGTAGGAAATTCCTCTCATTTTAATTGGTTTAAAATTTAAGTAGCTGTCTCAGTTTTTTCAAAGAGTCTTAACATACCTTGTAGGTCTATTTACAGACGTTTATATTGTATGTTGCTCCTGAAATTTTTCTTTAAGAACGATACACTTACTCATTTGGGGCACATTTACTCACTTTAGCTCCCTGACTATACAAAGCTGTGGCTCAGTTCTTACTGACGTGGCCCTTACACAGGACTCCCTTTGTAAAACCATTAGAGACAACATGCAGTGGGAAGAAGACTGAAAAGAAGATGTTTTGACTTGAAGCTGGAGGGAGTCATTTTCTTCTTATAATTCATTTCAAAGCAGATCAGTATGAAATAAACACACAGTATGAGAGACAAATAGAACCTCAATAAAACTGACACTTACTCTGAAGGGGTGCTTTCTCTCATTGAAAATATCGAACGATTTATTTCCAACTCTATGAAACAAGAAGATGCATGTAAAAACCTTACTCAGGAAATGTTAGTATCTCAGTAACACATCATCTAGGAGTGAGAGGGGGTTCAGGGCGAAGCTTAACTTTCAACAAAGCAGTTTGACAAACTGACTCTAAGAGGGTTTCCTGACTTCTTTTTACTCAGGACATCAAACCCTGTGCAATGTTTTCTGCAATGACCAGCTAGCGTTGCCTTCAAAACCACTGACCCTCCCTGACAGGCAATGCTGGTAAACCAAATGTATTTCCATCCCTCCAGCTCACACTGGAACACACAAGAACACTTTATAAAGCAGTAGTGCTGGGCTACAATGTGTTTAGAATTTTAATTCATGTGGATATGACATTCATGTTTATTTCCTGTTTTTCCACTTGTTATTTTCCTGTATTACATTCTTTTTTTATATTTTATTGATTTTTTACAGAGAGGAAGGGAGAGAGATAGAGATAGCTACATGAGGCTGGGTCTTCCTAATACTTCTTCAAAGCAAAGGATTAAGATGACTGAAATAATGGCAAATGATTGAAGACAGAATAGCCATGAGAATCAGGTGTCTTCTATTAAGCCAGACATTTAAAAAATTTTCAAAAATGTAGATTAATGATACATGTCCACTCAAATTTTGGTGCAGAAAATAATTATTTTTCATATTGTCTTTTATATTATACCCTGTAGTGGGCAAGACAATCTGCCACAACAAAGAATTATCGAGCTCAGAATTACAGTAACACTGTAAAAACTGTTTAAACATACAGTGGATTTATTTTTTAAAGCTCCATTTTAATTTCTAATACAGTAAATATCAAATAACCCACATAAACAAATACTCTTTGGGATCCTCAATAACTCAAGTGTTATGGGTCTTAGGACAAAAACAATTCATTCACTTTAATCCTATATAATAAAAGGGTCACATGCAAATTGTTCCCTCGACCAGGAGTTCAACTAGAGTTTGACCAGGGGGCAGGGCTGGCCCGCCAACCACCTGGGGTCTCTCCCGTGGCCGGCCCAGCCCAACTGGCCCTGATTGGGGCCGGCCGGCTGGACCCTACCTGTGCACGATTTGTGCACCCGGCCTCTCATAATATAATAAAAAGCACTTTACAGCTTGCTTCAAAAATGACTACAGCTACTACCTAACACTCAATTTGATATGTTATACATGTACTAGCTAGAATAACAATACAGGTTTTAAAACTCACCTGGTCTTTATGATGTAATGTATGGACAAAGTCATGCTGTGGAAGAAAAAAGAATTGTAACAATTGGTTTTATTATGTTAGGTTTGAGGACAATTGTTAATGGGTCGGGAGCGGGGGGAGCGGGAAGACCATCCCAGCTGCCCAGTGGTCTTGAAATCGTCATTCCCATCAGTATCATATGGGCACTTTGCCCCTTGTTTTAGCTATTTTGCAATTTCACATACTCGAGACTGTACACCTACTTTGGCCCCACCCTGGACATGTTAGTACACACTCCCATCATTTGCCCTTGTACTCATAGGACCTTTCATCCTGTACATGTTATATGTATTTGTGCACATACTTAAATTTAAGCCATACAGTAGTTGTGCTTTTAAAAAAGTTGTGGGTCCTGCGTTTCAGTTGATTTATTTCGCTATCTACCTACAAACACATTTCCATTATTTTCCTACAATTAAATAAAATGCTCTGTACCAAAAAAAGTTTAACATCACTTTGACATAATTATTAGGAAATTGAGTAGCAAGTGTAAGAGCCCAAAACATCAGTAGATTTGGTTATCCTGACACAAGCAATGCTAACAACGCATCGCATTGCTTCACAGTGTAATATTAATAACATTTACTTCCAAAGTAGATTAAATGTAATCATGCCTCACAGTTTTCCGCAGCTTGTCAAAGGTTGTGACATTGAGAGACTGTTGGGGGTGGTGGTGAAATGCATGTATTTAAAGACAAACATTTTTAGAAAAGTTGTATAAGTGATTCTAGTAAAGACTGCACCCCATTGGGAACAATGTACCATGATGCACATTTTTGAAAATCATTCTTAAAACTCAATCAGCTCTATGAATTTTCTCAGTAAACCCTTACTTCACCAATAGTGAATCTACTGAATGACCATTTTCTTTCTTTTTTCTTTCTTTCTTTCTTTCTTTCTTTCTTTCTTTCTTTCTTTCTTTCTTTCCTTCTTTCTTTCTTTCTTTCTTTCTCTTTCTTTTTTTTTTGGAAGAGGAGAACTGAGTTTAATAATTTTGTTTCCACTTGACTGTGATTGGAAACCTGGCTCCATAGAAGGGGCCAGGAGAAGGTGAGCTGCTATGGAAGAGAGAATCTGCCAGGTCACCAAACGCAAAGGGGCTATGACAGAACCAAGCAGTCCACAGAGTGGACAGTGAGAAAGAACCAGTCATCAACAGAAGCCAAACCTCTGAGAAGCATGTGGAGAGTCGGTCCATGGCGACGGTTGCCCTGGGAACAGGGACATTCCTGCGCGGGGATGCCTAAGGCCTAGGCTACACAAAGGGCGTCTGAGACGGACATTCCTGATGGACATTTTACAAAATCTGGCCCTTAGAATAACTGAGAAATAGCCTGAAAAGATCGTCCCTGAAACTGTAATAAAGAAAGTGTCTTATCTAACTGGTAAAACTGACAACTCAGTGAGCTATTTTTGCTGTCATCCTACCATAAGAAAAAAGCAGAAATACATTCGTCTCAGCAATCTGTGAAAAGCAGGGAACCGCACCATAAAAGCGTAGAAAGGTTTATAAATGGGAGAGTCCAAGAAAAAGCTCTCTCCAAAATGTCCACAAAGATACATATGCCCGTTAGAAGAAAATGTAAGAATATACACATCATCAATCACATCCGAGAATAAAAAAGTTAGGATTGATGTATTTAGATTGAATGACTACTCTAAAGTAGGGGAACTCATTTGCGTCATTTCTCAGATTCCTTGGGCAAGTCATGCGCATTCTGAAGGGATCAACTCCTGCAAATTCCTTGTACTGGATCATGGGTTCAGCTCACAGAGGAGAGAAGAACAGGTCTTGCCTGTGAGTCCTTTACTTTCTAAAAGAAAAAACCAACCAAACAAAACCCCAAGTCATTTTGTGCGCCTAGCTAATCCCTTCCCCTTGATTAACATAAATAAAGAAACATCCCTGCCCCAAAGGGCTGAGTTTTTCCTCCTAAAAGACATTCATACCTACATCATATTTGCAAAGCAGTTTAAACACACTGCCTGCTATTAGCACTGTTTGTTTGTTTGTTTTTAATAAAAGGGATGCATATCTGAGTGTAAGAACTGGAAGATTCTCCCCACAGTTTAAAGCAGCGGTTCTCAACCTGTGGGTCGTGACCCCTTTGGGGCTCGAACAACCCTTTCACAGGGGTCACTTAACACCACCAGAAAACACATATATAATTACATATTGTTGTTGTGATTAATCACTATGCTTTAATTATGTTCAATTTGTACCAATGAAAATACATCCTGCATATCAGATATTTACATTATAATTCATAACAGTAGCAAAATTACAGTTATGAAGAAGCAACAAAAGTAATTTTATGTTGGGGGTCACCACAACATGAGGAACTGTATTAAAGGGTCGCGGCATTAGGAAGGTTGAGAACCACTGGCTTAAAGGATTAATAAGATGCTGGTTCAAGTTCTTGAAGATGGAAATGGAAGGCAAATGGCATCATCAGAGGCTGGGAACTACTTACAAACAGCAGGGCATCCCCAGAGCTGGGCGGGGGCTGAGCAACACCCCACCCCATGTCACCATTTTGAGAGTTTCTATCAATGCTTAGTTAAGACTAGGACTTCTTTAAGAGACTAAAAGAAATGCAATTAAGTTTTTATTGAAGACTATCCAGTGGCAAGAACACCTGAGCATTGTACCATGTCGTAGACATTAGTCAAGAATTCACTCAGACTGCCTTTCACACTGCATTGGTCAGACAGCCTTCAGCCTGCTGTGAAAGTGCTTTGCAGAGCTGGTCCTGAGTCCTAACAGGGCTTTACTTTAGATCGCCGCCCACCACCTGTTTTCCTTGTATTTTACTATCAAGAAGTTTGGCCACATAGCTTAAAAAAAAAAAGAAGAAGTCCAAACTGTTTCCATTCTGAGGCCAAATTATGATGTGATGCTAATTTGCATGAAGCGTTTGCCTCTCCATGCATCCTGCTGAAATCCAGGGTCCATCCCAAGGAAAAAGTCTAATTGCAGCAGAAGCGGGCGGGTGAGGCTCTGAATGACCATTTTCAAAAGGGAGGACAGTAAATGGAAACTTACTGTACTTCCTGAATTAGACTGATTTGGAGAAAGAAGCATGAAACCTACTTGTCTGAGCAAGGCTAACCTTTACAAGTACGTTTGAAGTATTCTGTAACATCAGAATCTTTTGGATTCAAAAGAAGCTACAGAATGCATCCAAAGTTGAGTGGTGCTATTCTTTACTCCAGGATTTAGTGTTGGCTGAATACAAACATTCAGTGATTCCTCAATAGGTCCCAAAGCTCAGGAGTTGAGAGAGAGATGGGGCTCAGCTTTTGCTGAAACACAATGTGATCTCAACTACTGTTATAAGTGAGAGAAGAAAGTTATATTATTATAATTGTGAACTTGCTGTTTTTTAACTAAAGTAGAAGTTACTAATAATTTAATTAGCAAAAAGATGGCACATTAGGAAAATGACATTTTAAAGCTAATTATCTTTTTCAGGCTGAAAATACAATTAAAGGTGAATATACTAATACTATCAGGGAGCATTTCTAAAACTGTGTTCCGGCCGTAACCGGTTTGGCTCAGTGGATAGAGCGTCGGCCTGCGGACTCAAGGGTCCCGGGTTCGATTCCGGTCAAGGGCATGTACCTTGGTTGCGGGCACATCCCCAGTAGGGAGTGTGCAGGAGGCAGCTGATCGATGTTTCTAACTCTCTATCCCTCTCCCTTCCTCTCTGTAAAAAATCAATAAAATATATTTAAAAAAAAATAAAAAAAAAATAAAACTGTGTTCTGGAGAATCAGCTATCATTTTCTAGGCCAGGGGTGGGCAAACTTTTTGACTCGAGGGCCACAATGGGTTCTTAAACTGGACCTGAGGGCCGGAACAAAAGCATGGATGGAGTGTTTGTGTGAACAAATATAAATTCAAAGTAAACATCATTACATAAAAGGGTTCAGTCTTTTTTTTTTTTTTAGTTTTATTCATTTCAAATGGGCCGGATCCGGCCCGCGGGCCGTAGTTTGCCCACGGCTGTTCTAGACACTGAGAATGTACCTTGGACAACCCCATGGGAGCCAGGAAGCTGGACAGAATATGCATTTTCTCTCTTAAATAAGCTTAGAGTTTTCATCTTAGGGTGTTTTTAAAGTTCATCTCCCATGGTAGGTTATGGGGCAACTAATAAACACTTTTCATCATCATAACACTGTTCATGGTTGCTTAAGTATAAACCTGTCTATGGCTATGTTTCCAAAAATTACTTCTTTCACTTTTTTCTTTTGTTATATATCGCCTGTATATTAGAAAGGAATATGCAAATTGACTGTCAGCACCACAAAGATGACTACACCCACAATGGAAGCCGAGTTCCCCTAAAGAGCCTTACTGAGCAATCAGCAGGGACCTGAGGCTGCGACCCTCCCCTCGCCCCCGTGGATCTTGGCAGGGGACCTCAAGGCATGCCCCCCCACTCCAGCCTGGGCTGGGGGACCTCAGGCTGCACCCCTCGCCCCAGTGCCATGCAGGGGACCTGAGGCTGCACTCTCCGCCAAGCGGGGCTTGACAAGGGTGGGACTGGCAGGGTCTGGCCCTAGCCCAATGGGGTTGGGGGCGGCCGGGTCTGGATCTCACTCGATTTTGAGGCGCACGTGGGTGGGTAGGGACTTGACTCTGGGTCCTGTGGTGCGCCCCTGACTCTGACAGGAGGAAGATTTTCATATACATTTTACTAATTTTCTTTCATCTCTGACACTTCTATTATAGAGAAAGGGCAAATAGCAATATTAAAATATTCCCTCTAATTAATCTCCTTTTAATGTGCAGGAATTTCGTGCACCAGGCCACAAGCTGCAGTTTCTTGAAGATATAGTTATACATATGTATACATATATAATTAAATTTTATATATCTACTAAATTAAAATTTCAGTTGCACAAATTTTACCTACAAAGGAATTAGCTTGAAAAGTTGTTCCTTAAAGACTGATGTGATACATCCCACTTTGGGGGTAGGAAGGAAAAGTAAATTTTAATACAGACATAGTGTAGAAAAATGTATGATGGGAAAATCTGACAAAATCCAATTAACTTGTAATGCAGACACACTCTGGTGCCAGTGGGGGAGAAACTATTCCTTCTTGTAAGAATAGCTTCCAAAGTGCTGTGTACTCTTTTAAGGCCATGTCCCATAAAGAAATACGTTTTAATAGAAACACCCAATAAAAAGCACTTCTCCTTTCCATTATGGTCAAAAATGCCTTGAAAACAGAACAAACACACACAATATTTTGGGGGGATTTCATATTTGCTAACTGGTTTTCCCTTCTTCCATCCACTCTAATGGTTACACGGAAATTGAAATTATATATTTAGGTCCTTGACATTAATAAATAATAGACACCAGTTTCTTAACCTGGTTACTGAGAAGGACAACACAGTGGCTGAGACGATGGGTCAGTAGGATGCTCTCAGCAGACGGGGGTCTGTCACTCAGCCTGCGGCAACCTAGTGGTACTCACGCTCGGATGGTGGTTTTAAAGTCCGGCTGCCTGATGGCATCGTCAGAGAGAAACACTGTGGGACACGACCCATATCCTTTAGTAAGGCGTCCTGGACACTCCTGACGTAGAGGGAAAGAGAGGCAGATGTCACAGTACGTATGCTGAACCTATAAAAGTGTCTGTTTTATCTCTTGGTTAAAATGTCAAACAATTAAGCATTAAGGTTTTTCTTACAGTCCATGAACTGCTTGAGTGTATTATCATGTGCGGCTATATGTAAACCCAGTAGATAATCTAACTTCCACAGACGAGATTTGAGGAATGGCTTATAAAATATTCCCTTTCACAAGTACCTATCATCAAACCTGCCAAACCCCTATTAAACATGCCCTTTATAATAGTGTAAAACATTCAGAATTAGACTTCAGTGTTTTTCTTCCTTAAGAGAGCAAACGTAGCTAAGATTTCCTATTTCTCCTGTTCATTTATTACACTTAAATGCAATGCATTAAATAATAAAAATTCATGACCATTTTATTGCAGTAAATGAAAGCCAATAATGAATATTAATTCAAAGAGACAAACATGCATGTTTGGTCAGAGGTGTGTGTGGGCCAGGGCTGCCCATTTGCTAACAAGCTGGGGGCCACAGGTCTCTCTGAGCCTCACTTTCCCAAAAACCAGATAAAACAGCTTTCAAAATTCAGCTCTCACTTGATGTTTAAGGAAGACTATCGTTACATTTCTCAAGTGAGAACCCCAGAGAATAGTTTCCATTCATTTCTACATGTTGTTAATTCTGTTCTCTTGGTCATCTGACACTCACCCCCATCCTGCCTCACTCAGCTGCTCTCTCTGCTTACAAGGCCTCTTCTTCCTTGTCCAGCAAGCTCAACTCCTCCCCATCTACCTCCAGGATACCCTCACCAGCAGCCACACCACCCAACCTCTCTCCTGCACACGCCCACATCTGAGTGCCCACTTGTCACATGGCATCAACTGCCTACAGGGTGCCCCTCTCATAGAAACCTAAGCTTCTCTAGGAAAGGGAGGACTCGGACTTCTCTCCTGCCTCCAGCTGCTGAGCACAGAACCTGGGATAGATTAGCAGCTCGAGGACTTGACAAGTTTTTTTTTTTTAATATATTTTTGTTTATTTCAGAGAGGAAGATAGAGGAATAGAGAGCTAGAAAAATCAATGATGAGTGAGAATCTTTGATTGGCTGCCTCCTGCACGCCCCTCACTGGGGATTGAGCCTGCAACCCTAGCATGTGCCCTTGGCCGGAATCAAACCTGGGACCCCTCAGTCTGCAGGCCGATGCTGTATCCACTGAGCCAAAACAGCTAGGGAAACAAGTTTTTTAAATCATTTACATCTGGGAGATAAACCTTACTGCACATACAATTTAGAATTTATCTGCAGTGGTACTGGAGAGGTGACAATAAAATGTTTGAGAACCTTTAGAGAAAACACTATCCTTAACACACTGTAGCAGTATCCATTGTTTTGAGAAGTATCCAATGATTTGCAAAGAGCCCAACAATTCAGCAATAATCAAATACTGACATAGCCTGAACTATGTTTTGACAATTCTCTTCCTTAAAATAAGGCCAATAACTAATCATTGTAAATAATTGAGAATAACAATAGCATTTTTGAATATCAGAAAATACTAATAACTAATATGCTTGGTTTTGTTGTTTTTAAAAACTAATTCAGATGAGCCATCCTTCCTCATTTCATAGAAAATAGCGTTCTTCATGCTGTCATACTTCCCCATCAGCATCCCCCACAAATGCACAAGAGATTGGGCAGGGGAATAATCTACTTGATGCCTTTTAAAATACAGAGCATTTTAACATTGCCAGTAGCCTATAATCAGAAAGATCCATATATTGTATAAAACACCATTTTGCTTGTTTTAATGGTTTCATTGCAAAGCCACTTTTTCCTTATCAATCAGAAGTTCCAGACCATATTTTTTTGAAAAGTATCACTATTTGAAGGAATAAATTCTCCTTCAATCTAGAATAATTAGGAAAATAGAGGAGGTTGAGAACACCTACAAATGAGGTCCATGCTATTGGTATCCACCCATTATAGTTTGTAGGAATCACAGCAGACAATTTTATATCAAACTATTAATTTCTTACTTAACTCTTCAACTTTTACTTACATCATTGTTCTTCCTCTTGTCTTGTTCTAAGAAAAAACAAATTAACTGATCAATTCTGATACAAATGCCATAGAAAATAACAGTGGCTGATATCTGAAAAACTACCACATACAAAAAGAGCAAAATTTTATTTCATTTTAAATACTTTACAACAAAATTTATAATTTGGAATACCTGGAAAGATGAGCACCCTAAAGTAAAATCTAAAAACCTAGTGTTGCTTTTTGACCTAACGTATCACCTATATTTGGTACAAATGAAGGCTCTCCATGTACAGAAGAAAAGGGCAAATCCATTCAGACCAGGTGAGAAACGAAGCTGATGAAAAAGTTTGCCTGTAGCATATCTGAACCTCTACCCAGTAGTGGCACCTGATTGAACATTTATAACCACCTCACTTGAACCACCAGGATCTAAGAGTTGACGCTCTGAGAACCAGTTTCTGGCCAGGCACTAGTCCCCAGGCTCATGAGCTTCCCTGGAAATGTCCAGAACCACTTATTGGTAATCAACTAAAATACCTCACCAAAAACCAATGGAAAGTAACCTATTTAAATGTACATTTTAAAATGAGTGCTGCCTTAGTAGCCCTGGCCTGTGTTGCAAAGTTTGTTGGGCGTAGCTTTTCCTTTACTGTCTCCACTCTACTGTGAGGCACCCATGGCTCTGGAAGCAACTGAGAAACACAGCAATCCTAACCAAAAGCGATTAGCTTAAAACAAGAAAAACACACACACAAGACACCCCATGCTTTATTGTGTGGCATTACTGCAAATACAATGGAACCCTCATTCCTTGTACTTCTGTCCTAATCAACTGAAACGCCTGCTCACGTGTGGCATTTCCAGCAGGTAAACTCAATTGAACAAAGCATTGAGGAAGGTCAGCAGGCAAGCAGGAGAGTCAAAATGCTACCTTGCTGCTCAGGTAGTAAAGAGGGAAACATCTGGCCACAAGGGGGAAAGCAGCAGGGGTGGGGGACCAGGTGCCCATCCCTAGGAAAGCTGGCTCCAGCTGGAAGGAGCCCCAGGCAGTGAGTCCCTCCCAGGGGACTGTGGGGGCAGTGGAGAACAGAGGTACCCCAAAGAGCAGAAGGGAATTGCTGCCTCTTACCTTTGGGCGTCGCCGGGGCGCTGATGTTCTTCAGGTGGTGGCGCTTGAGGGCTCTGGAAGTTGACTCAGACTTCGGGGTAGCAGGCACTGTTTCTACTGCCCTTGTGTCCCTAGCAGCCGCCTCATGAACCTCAGACTCACACTTGGACTTAACCTGCCTGGAGCCCCGATCCAGCTTGGGGCTGGCACTGGGACTGGGACTGGCCTTCAGGCAGCAACTCTTGGAGTTGCCCATGGTTCACCTCCTCTCCTCCCTGGTGTTGCTGATTCGCTCACACCCCGCTCCCCGCCACCCCCCACCCACAACCCTCAGCAGTCCCTCCCCCCAAGGAAGGCTAGGCCTGCAGGCAGCCCCAAGGCTTCACTGCACAAGCAGGTAGGGCTCACCCACTGTTTGCTTGGCCTCTGGGCTGCCAGGCCCCAGGTGGGGCTCAGGGCCCAGCCACCCCCCGAAACTGCACCTCTCTGGATGACTCGTTTGTGAGGACAGCAACCAACACGACTTGTTGAAAACGGATCAGGATCCGACAAGCGCTGAGAGCTACAACCACAGTGGGAAGACAGCACAGCCAAAGCTCCTTCTCCCTCTACAGTTGCTTCTCAACTGAAGTCTGTTGTCCTGGCTGCTGCCAGCCAATCAGAACACATTCTGCAGTTGCCTGGTTACAAGGGACCAATCAGACCCAGAGTTCCACCATGCTGGAACCCACAAAGAAGTCAGGGATTTAATTTACAACCCCTTCCCCTAGACTTGGGTTTACATTCATTGCATGCATCCTGGAGCTCTCCACTCCTGAGGGAAGTGCAAGCAGGCCAGTGTCATTAGCTCCTGGGTTTCACCAGGTCTGACAGCCGACTCACTGATGCATTGCTCTCTGGACTTAGTTACACCTTCATTGTTGACCATTTTTGTAACGAAATTCTCCTTCTCCATCTACATGTTAGCTTTTGCCTGCACCTTGCCCTGGTCCTACTCTCAATACAGAGCTATGACCGTGTGTCTTAAATGGGACTCAAGGGAACATCACCCCTCTCCTTCCTCATAAGTAAAATAGGAACCAATCCATCCATCCAGCTCAGCAACACAGGGCTTCACCAGTTTGCTTTCCTACCTCTGGTTTTCCCTCTCATGGCAGGATTTCCTGATTTTCCTCCCCCCACCCCAATAACAATGGTTAAAATTCAATTGTCACATACACAATTGAGAACCTCAAAGAGGGGTACCACAATCCTAATTTGATGAAGATGATGGTAATGATAGTTAACATTTGCCCAACCCCATTTCAAGAGAGGTATTCATTTTAATGTCCAAAAAGAACCCTCAGTTTACAGATTTTACCAAAGAAGTTGAGACACAGCAATAAAGCCACACTTTCAAGTTCACACAATTATTCAAAGACAAGGCCACATCCCTTGGATCCCCACAGACACTTCCTCATGTTTATCAGAAAATAATGGCAGGAGTAAAACATGGGAGGTAGTGACATTATGTCAGGAAATTGTTAAGGAAGAACAATTTTTTGTTGTTGTAAATTTTAAAATATATTTTCCTTCATTCAACATTAAGTCTCCTCAATGTGCCAGACACTGTATGTGTGAAACACTTGTGCCCTCACTGAGGCCGGAGGGAGGACACGTTTTTCATGGACCCAAAGAGAGAACCAATTCCACAGGAATTGTCCTATGCAGTTGGATATTAGCTCCCTTCCAGGAGCACTTTCTTGAGCTTAAAAGCTCACCCGACCTTACAGGGGCTGACTGGCATGAGTGAGCGCCCTGTGCCTCAAGGAAACCAAGTAGATCTGAGATTGTCATTGGTCAAGGAGACTGCAGAGGCTGATGGGGGTGTTGGGGCTGAATCCGTCTGGGCTGTCTCTGAGCATGACCAATTTTCTTTGTCCTCATCCCCTGACGGCTGTTTCACAAGGATTTTTGCCTCCATCTCACCTTGGTCCATTGGAGTTCCTCTGTGGGCACAGGAAGGTTCAGCCCAGCCTTCGCTATGTCTTCTCTAAAGAAACTTGAGCAGCAGAACTAGCTACTTTGCTATCTGCCCCTGGGTTCCCGTGGATGCATGGGGAGTAGTGGTTAGGAGGAGCTCAGTCCAAGCCACAGTGAGGAGGGTCCTGGGCAGGGACACTCAGCCTGTCCCTTCTCTATGTGACCTTCAGACCATACTCTGTATAATTCCTGGTGCATTTTCTGATTTTGACTTGGACTTGAAGGACTCCTGGGCTAAGTTCCCTGCATTTACAGTCCAGCTGGCCCTGGTTCAGTCATCTCTAGGCTGGGTCACAGTGGGTTTCCCTGGGCCTGGGGTAAAAAAAGAGCAGAAGACGGCCTGAACCAAGAGACATCTGAAAACATGCTCAAAGTCACTAATTATCTGAGAGATGCAAATCAAAACAACAATGCGGTACCACCTCACACCTGTCAGAATGGCTGTCATCAACAAATCAACAAATGACAAATGCTGGTGAGGATGCGGAGAAAAAGGAACCCTCGTGCAATGCTGATGATTGCAGATGGGTGCAGCCACTGTGGAGAACAGTATGGAGTTTCCTCAAAAAACTAAAAATGGAACTCCCATTTGACCCAGTGATCCCACTTCTAGGAATATATCCCAAGAAAACAGAAACACCAATCAGAAAGGATATATGCACCCCTATGTTCATAGCAGCACAATTTACAATAGCTAAGATTTGGAAACAGCCTAAGAACCCACCAGCAGATGAGTGGATTAAAAAACAGTGGTACATCTACACAATGGAATACTACTCTGCAGTAAAAAAGAAGAAATTCTTACCATTTGCAATAGCATGGATGGAACTGGAGAGCATTATGCTAAGTGAAATAAGTCAGTCAGAGAAAGATAAATATCACATGATCTCACTCATTTATGGAATATAATGAACAACATAAAGTCATGAAGAAAAACAGATCCAGAGACAGAGAAGCATCAATCAGACCGCTGAACCTCAGAGGGAAGGTAGGGGAGGGGAGGGGTAAGGGGGAGAGATCAACCAAAGGACTTGTATGCATGCATATAAGCCTAACCAATGGACACTGAGAACAGGGGGTGAGGGCATGAGCAGGGGGGTCTGCAGTGGGTAATGGGGGGATAAGGACACATATGTAATACTTTAATCAATAAAGAAATTAAAAATAAAAAAGACGGCCTGAAATATGACCTCCAGAATCCAGGGAGGCCCCTGTGGCCCCAGTCTGTAGCTGAGGTGAGGTGCTGGGGCCAAGGTGGAGGCCTCACTGTGGAAGAAAGGGCCCTGTAGGTTGTCTGTACCCCACCCCAGCCCCATTCTAGACCAAACAACTGAGCTAACTATTCACCCCAGGCCTTCTGCGCTCACTGAGTTTCCTGCTGGGTGAGAACCAAATCATCTTCCTAGTCACCTGACTTCTGTTGCTCAAATCTGAGAGGCTTTTCCATATAATATAGGACACGAGGATCATCCCAGAGAGGGAGACCCCCACCTTGGCCTGACTCAGAAGCACCTTTGTTGGGAGTGGGTCAAGAAATGGTGGTCTGGACCCCTCCAGGGTCAGTTCCAGGTCTTGGAGGAGAGCCCAGGAGTAAACTAAGGGGGCAGGACTTTTAGTTTCTTAGCTATGCAGTGCTTTCCCGAGCAGGCATCAGAGGCTGAGCTAAACTTGGCCTGGAACGTGCTGGAGCCAGACACTGAGTGAATGCCTCACAGCGCAGGGCCAAGCTTAGGGAGCACAGAGAGGCACATAGAGGGATAGATGGAGACCCTGGCCAGGTCAGCGCTTGTGTCCTATAGCTGCTGGCCTTTCTCATGTCCCAGCTCTTGGTCTGCAGTGGGGCTCCACAGGGCCTGAGGGCCTGGGCAGGGGAACTGGGCCAGCTGTGCCTCTGCACCTCTGGGCACACAGAGCTCCCAGTGCAGACCTCCTCTCCAGAGACCTAGCTTCCACAAGCTGGCATGGGGTTGGGGCCTGGCCAAGCCAAGGGCCCTCTCATCTTGAAATGCATAGACTGCAGAGTACACAGTGGGGCTCTGTGCAGCGCCAGCATGGCCAAGGGTAAACCTGAGGAGGGGCAGTGAAGGATTTAGAAAAGCCAGACAAAGAGAATACAGCTGGGTCTCGTGGATCTTCCATGCCTGGATGAGGACACAGAAAGATGCTGCCTATAAGCTTAGCCTTTATTTATAGTCAGAGACAAACAAGGTTGTGGTCAACATAGTTACAATGTTCTTGTGAGTTTTACTTGTTTTGTCAGCACTTGCTGCATCTCCCACAGCCCCTTAGCTACCTAGGAACGATCTAGGGAGCGTCATAAGGCCAAGCTTAATTATGCTAACAGGGCTCTGCCCTCTCAGCTGGGACTTGTTTGTGGCTGTGCCACAGGTCAATTCGAGGCTTAACCCTATAGCCACTCCCTACAGGGCTCAGTGTGTTTTTACCCCTCAATTCATTGGGAGCCCTGGAGTTAGGGACTCCCTTATTTGCTGCCCACCACCATGCTTCCTACATGGTGGGCCTGCAGTGCTCTGCTTGTTCTTCCGAGCATGGCCCTTTCCCAAAGAGGTTCCCCTGATTCCTGTGTCTCCTGCTGCACCTCCTGCCTGCTGGACAGGTGGGAATTGGCAGTTCTGGGGCCCAATGGCCCTGCTGTCCTGCAGGATTTTGTGTGTGCTGTGTGAAATTGAGCCATAATTGTTGTTGGCAGGTCAGGAGATGGGACTGACCCTCAGGCTGACTGGTTGTGAGGACTGGCTGTGACTACAGTGGATGGGCTGTTGTGGGAGGGCTAACACCAAGGAGTGGGATTCACCTTAGTGGGGCTCTGGTGCCAGCCTAGTCCACCCTTGTATGTGTCACTGTGGCGCTAAATGGCTGTTGCTCTGGAGTGCTCTAAGCTGGCCACCAGGTGTGTTGGTATTTGGGCCTCTTGGGAAGGCCTCTGGTGAAAGACAAGGTCAGTGGATTCCTGTACTGGGCCTGGCGCTACATGGTGGGAGCTAAAAAGCAATCTACAGTTGGTAGCTGCCTGTGCTGTGCTCGGATTTGTTAGGGCGAGGCTCTGCTGCAAATCGATGCCAGCTGCCACTTGTGCCCCAAGCTTGGGACCACTTAGCATGTCATACAGTGCACTCTGAGGCCAGAGGCTGCTTGTTTGGGCTTTATGACCTTTCAGAGGTTTTAGGAAAGCCCACAGCACAGGCAGAGGCCAGCTGTGTGTGAGGAAGAGCTGGCAAAGGAGGTTCTGGCCTGTGTGAGTTGCATGGAGCACAGTCTCATGGAATCACCAGGTGAGGCAAGTGGTGTTACCAGGTTGATGGAAACTCAGACTTGGCACTGCCTGTGCCTGCAGGCAGGGTGGGGAGAGAGCTCAACAAAGAAACCATGGCCTCCACCAGCACTTCTGTCCCAGACAGAGCCGTCCGTCCAGCTCTCACTCTGAAGCCAGACAATTCAGTTCCTCCCTGTTTGTCCCTGATGCTCTTGTCAATTTCCTGTCCCCTCGGTGCTGCTTAAAGCAGGGGTTGGGAGCCAGTGAGACTGTGCTCTGGCCCTTTAAGAGGACACCTGAGTCTCTAGCAGCCTCCACCTCATCCATACAGAATCTCCATTGATTTTCACAGCAGGATATTGTGGGGACTCCTCTTCCTGGCACTGGTGCTCCCCGATGGGAAGCCTATTGTGGGGCTGGGACCCATCACTCAACAAGAAAGACCTCCGAAGCAGATTCCTCAGCACCACATGTGGCTGTGGACCAGCCTGATTCATGTCCCTGCCCCTCCTACCAGTCTGCACATGGCTTCTCCTGCATTTCCTTAGTTACAGGACTTCCATTCAGGAAGTCTTCAGGATCTTTCAAGGGTGGTTGTTCCATAATATAAGTGTAATTTTGAAGTTATGGGAGGAGGCAAGCACAATGTATACTCTGCCATCTTGAACACAAATCTCCTTACCTACTATTCTCTGACAGGTTTGTCAGTTTCTGAGAGTGATGTGTTACACAATAACTGAGTACCTATGGCATTTCTATATTCCCTAACATTAGGTACTTTTCATTGAACCTTTCTCCTCTTTGTTTCATCTAACTAACCATCTTGAATTTTGGTAGAATGTGTATTTAAGATTTTTTTTCAAATGAATACTAATTTTTATATATTTTGTTTCTATCCTTCTCATGACCACTGTTATGATTTTCTGGGTTCACATTTCTTATTCCTGATGCACATTCTTTATTGGTTCTCTCAACAAAGGCCTAAGGGAGGTCAACTTTGAGACTGTCTATATGTTAAAAAATGTCTTTATCTCTTTCTTTGATAGGTAGCTTGGGTAGGTGTTTAGTTTTTAGCAATTATTTTTCCTTCCTTCCTATTTAATATTTCTTAGCCTCCATATATTTATGGGAACAACATGGAATTAAAGCCCCAAGGATGGTAGTATAACTGAGACAATGCATTCTGAACTTGTCAATCATGTTGCTTGGCAGATATGAAGTTGTCAATAATGGTAGCTCTTATTATCATTATTATAATTTATAGAAGTACATTCTCAGAGGATGACTGCTATAAGACTGAGGAGCAGAAGTTCACACCAAAACATACATACATACATACATACATACATCAATGGAATGGTTGGCATTAGTTGGGAATTAAATTTTAGCCCTTTGGTATCTTCAGCTGCAGTCATCTACAAAAGGTTTAGAGATCATACAATCTGTTTGTACAAAAGCAGAACAGGATGACACAGCTGGCCTCATGCCTGCAATGCTTTGAGCTGCTTATTTGGGGGGTGGGGGACTCCTGCTATATCTTTCTTGTTGAATTCTGTGCATAGAAATATGAAAAAAGACTCATTCTCTCATATTTCCCCCGAGTTTTATTCACCTGTACATCCAAAGTAGACACCATCTTTCTACTACTAGAGTGTTACTCTAAATTCAGTCTTCCTAGAAATCTAGTCATCTCAGGTTCCAATTCCCAGGGCTGAATGCAGAGTCATGTCTAAGCCATTCCTTCCATCCTGGCTTATTTTCCATCTTGGAGAACCATGGGGAAAGGGGTTCCAGAGTGGCAGGTTGATCTGGAAGTCCTGGTGAGTCTGAACTTCAGAGAATGAAGTGGAGCAAAGGGCACTTGAGATGCCTGGGCTTTGGGGGTGGGGAAATGGAGGCACAGAGGTAAGTGTGGTTGCTGACACAGGTCAGGGGAGGTGTGCTGCAAAGTTTCCTAAGAAGGGAAACCTCGGGCTGAAGAGCATGCAGCTTTATACTGCGGCAATCTCTGCTCCAGTTTAGCCAACTGTGGAGTTCCTGAGAGATAAAGGGACATGAAACCACAAGACAAGCCGGAACTAGCAGTTGCCTTCAGGCCTTAACGAAGGGGAAGAATTTTATCTAGTTTCCTGTGAACCAGACAGGGGCCATGTTAAGAAGGGCCCAGAGAATGTGACAGATCAGTGTGGTTGACTTCTGGTCCAGCAAAGCTCCTTTGGGCCCTGGATGGGAACAGGGGCCTCAGGCAGATCTAGTCATTGCAGCTTCCTCAGGTCTAGGTGTGGCAGGTACCGGGCATCATTGCTGAATCTCAAAATCTCCCTCCTTCTTCTGCAGGCACACGGTGACCTGTGAATGTGAGGACGGGGACTCAGAATGGACTGTCTGGCTGTCCAAGTATGAGAGAATACTAGGAAAGAAGATGTCCAAAGCTACAGAGACCAGATGTGTTCCTCTGCTTTAAACTTTTTTAAAAAAATTGATTTCAGGGAGAGGGAGAGAGATAGAGTGATAGAAACATCAATGATGAGAGAGAATCATTGATCTGCTGCCTCATGCACAACCCCTACTGGGAACTGAGCCTGCAACTGAGGAATATGCCCTGACAGGATTCAAACCATGACCTCCTGGTTCCTAGGTCGAAGCTCAACCATTAAGCCACACCAGCCAGGCTTCCTCTCCTTTTTAAATGTATTTTTCTCCTTCAGTCTTTTTTTCCTTTCCCTTTCTCCTCTTTTAACTCTTTGTCTTTCTCTCCCTCTTTTCATTCTCATTTGTTCTACCATTTTCCCTCTAGTATCCATTTATAATCCTCCTCCTTCCCTTTCTCCTTCTCCCAACAGTGTAGCATAATTGTTATAATTGACATACAATAAACTGCATACCTTTAATGTGAATGATTTGATAATTTAAATTATAACTTATTGACTTGTCACCACAATCAAGGTAAGGAATGCCCATCACCCCCAAAGTGTCCTCAGGCTCTTGTGTAATTCCTCCTCACCTGCCATTTGCAGACACATTCTTATTCCCAGGCGACTGGTGACCTGATTTCTGTCCCTATAGAATAGCTAGTATTTTGTAAAGGTTGTTTATACATGGGATCATACAGTCTGTTCTTTACCTAACTTCTCTCACTCAGCATAGTTTGAGATTTACATGCCATTGCGTGTATTATGAATTCTTTCCTTTTTATTGCTGAGGAAGATCACATGGTGGGATGGGTCACGGTTTGCTTATCCTTCACCTGTTGGTGGACATCTTGGTTGTTTTCGATTTGGGGACCCAGAACATACAAATCTCTCATGGGCATCTGTGTACAAGTCTCTTTGCCTAGATGTATGTTTTATTTCCCTTGGATAAATTGCTAAGAGTGGAATGGCTGTAGGTGTATGTAACTTACAGAAGCAACAGCACTAAGCTACTTTTTATAAGCACTACATGGGCACAAGCCGTTCTCACATGTAGTGGTAACTCTACCACCATGATAAACTCAAGACTTTCAGTTACACTTTCCCAAGGACTGCTGTTGTTAAGAAAAGAAAAACGCAAGCCACACACAGACTGGGAAAATATTTGCATAATATGTGTCTATCAGAGGACTTGTATTTCTAATATAGTCATACAGCAAGTAACACAAGGTTATGAACTGAGAAAGGTACCCTTATGGGATTGCCCGTACAGCATGTTACTTTATAAAACAACACACACAATTAAATCAAGCACAATCAAAATGATGAAATCAAGACATGTAGTAAACATGGATGTATGAGGCTGCTGCGGGTGTAACACACTATACTGCTTTACTGCCAACATTTTTATAAGTAGAAAAGTTCACTCTAAAATAGTAATAAGGTTCTGGCTGGTTTGGCTCAGTGGATCGAGTGTCAGCCTGCAGACTGAAGGGTCCCAGGTTAGATTCCAGTCAATGGTATGTACCTTGGTTGCGGGCACATCCCCAGTAGGGTGTGTGCAGGAGGCAGCTGATCAATGTTTCTCACTAATCAATGTTTCTATCTCTCTATCCCTCTCCCTTCCTCTCTGTAAAAATATCAATAAAATATATTAAAAAATAAAAATAAAATAGTTATAAAAAGTATGGTATAGTAATACCTGACCAGTAACATAGTCCTTTATTAGCATTATCAAGTATTATGGCCTGTACACAATTTATACTTTGATGCAATTGGAAACGCAGGAGGTGTGTTTGCCTCAAACGCTTGAGTAATGTGCTTTGCCAGAACCTTATTAAGGCTATGATGTCACTAGGTGGTAGGAATGTTTCAGCTCTATTATAATCTTATGGGACCACCATCATATATGGGGCCCATCCTTGACCAAAATGTTGCTATGTGATGCATGACTGTATATAAAACACTCTTACAACCCAATAGCAAGAAGACAAGCATCATTTCCTCGCTTACCAGGAAACAGCAGATCAGGCACGTGGTGATTACCAAGAGTCCCGCCAAGCAGAGGAGGATGATGGCTCAACAAGGGAAATCTGGGGGGACAAGTGCTGGGCTGAGCCACTATCTCTCATTCCCCAGGGATCTTGCTTTCTCCCCCCTGTGCCTCAAAGTCCGTGACGTGGGTTGGCCAACTGTCGTTATCACACAAGCTCCTGTGTGCCGGTTTCTCTGGGATGAGGCACAGCATCAAGACATTCCCTCCCCACCCTGGGGGCTGCCTTAAGGCTTAAAGAATCCCAGGCAGGGTCTCAGGTCCTCTTGGAGGATAGCCTGGAAGGGAACTGGGGTTGAATGGGGCTGGTAAGTCCTGGGTTTCCAAGGCCCAAGAACCAGGAGCTCTGAAGTCTGACAACAAGAGAAATGAATGTCCCAGCTCAAGAAGAGAGAGCCAAGTACTTGCCCTCCCTCTTCCTTTTTATTCTATTCAGATTCTCAATGGATTGGAGCATGCCCACCCACATTTCTGAGGTCTTTGGCAAAACAACTTCAATGGCAACATAGTCTAGTAGTTTGAAGAACTATGTAGGGACCACTGATCTTCAAACCCCAAAATATACATAAGCCAAGCTGTGTTATAGTAAAAAATAACATTTTTCTTGGCCGTTGGCTCATAACCACAGGTGGACCACTCGTGGCCAGAATGCCACCCAGGGGGCTGCCACTCAGTACTGAGGCTGAGGCCCCCATGCTTAACAGTCAAGGTTTACACACAAAATTACAGCTGGACAAACAGGAAGGAGCAGGCACCTCTATAGCAGTATGGCTCCTATGCAAGTTTCTTCAAGTAATACCACTTCAAATCAAGAACACGATTAGTAAGACACCCCACAAGAGGTGGGCAAGAAGAAAAGCAAACAATGCACCAACATTCAAATACCAAAACCAAAAGGTGCTCCCACCAAATCCCACACCTGGGAACTGGGTTTTTCTTAGTGCCTGAGCCGTGCCTGTCACCAGGCAGTGCCTACTGATTCCCAAGGAATCCAAAAGGATTCAAAGAACCCCAAACGGCAGGCAGTGGCTCCTGGTTGTGCACACCAGACGTTACCCAGCTCTGGAGTCCATTGACTCCCCAGACCCCTGTTTCCTTTCACCAGCGAAGCGTTTCAGGTGCCAGATGCCCTGAGAGGGAGAGCAAGACGTCCATGAGTTGAAGAGCTCTTGGCAGCTGCTAGGAAGTTCCTGCAACCCCTGCCATGGAGTCAGCCTGCCACAGCCCTCTGGGACCCAGGCTGGGCCCACCGTGACTTACCAAGGTCCTGGCCCGATCCCCATATCACCTACTTTACCAGTTTTAACCATAACCCAAGTTCAGGAGCCTGGGGCCGCGAAAGGCAAACTCACGAGACAGATGTTGGTAAAAAAGGAACGTGGTATATTCAAGTGCAGAAAATTAAGAAGATGCGGAGGCTCTTGTCACAAAGTCTGTCTCTATATCTCAGTGCAGGCTGGGCTTTTCATGAGGAAGGAGAGGGAAAGCAAACAAAGATATCAAGGGGAGGGGACGGAAAAGTTCTCTGCATGAGTCCTGCACAGTCCATCCAACACATCTGGAAACTGGTCAAGCGATGGTCTTGCGTGTGTTCTCCTGGTCTCCGTCCTCCTGGTTTCGGTCCTTCTGGTCTTAGTCCTCCTGGTCTCGGTCCTCCTGGTCTTCGTCATCCTGGTTCAGCGGTGGAAGGCCAGCAAAACTCCTGGAACTGGGATGATTGAAGGTTGGCATCTGTATCTTCTGAAGTTAGTTCCTAGGATTTTTTTTCATCCTCACCCACAGGTATGTTTTCCATTGATTATTATAGAGAGCGCAATGGAAGGAAGGAGGGGGAGAGAAAAAAAATCAAGATTAGAGGGACACATATATTGCCTCCTGCACGCACCCCAACCGGGGCAGGGTTCAAATCTGCAACCCTGTCACGTGCCTTGACCGGGAAACGAATCCGTGACACTTGGGTACAAGTGTGGACTCTCTAACCACTGACCAGCACCAGCCAGGGCAGTTCCTAGGAATCTTACACAAGCATGCTGTTAGTCTACAAGCTACGTGTTAGCCAGAGTCAGCCTTTATAGAAACAATGCCAAAAGGATGGCAATACATGTGGGAAATTCAGTAGTGGTGGAGGTGAGACATGAAGGAAATGGAATAAGAGGGCTAGACCCACCTATTGGGCAAAGACGGGGAACATTTGGAAAGAAACACTGAATCGATATCCTTGGTGAAAAGGGAAACTTGCATGAAGAAAGGTCTCAGATCAGTGCCAGCCTGGATGCTCCAGGTGTGCCCAGAGGACACCTGAGGGCCTGTAGTCCTGGGCAGCTTCTGCTGTAAATGAGCAATAACTCCCCACCCTTCCCTTAGAAAACGCTCTTAAAGCCAATGAGGTGACAAATGACAAAGAGCTTACAAAAGTCTTGATGATGTCTTACACAGTCAGAAACAGTTTTGATTTTGAAAGATAATTCCCACCATTACCCTGTTTAGGGGTCATATAACTGAGGGAACCTCGTCTCAGGGATGTAGATAGAAATCAGAACCTACCAATGAACTGCCCCTGGGCTGAGCCTACTTGTCCCCAACCCTCCGCACTTCACATCTTTCCTCCGGATACGGAGAGCATGGGCGCCAGAGCCAGAGCTCTCAGGAGCAAGAGCGCCACTGGCCCGGAGAGGGGCACAGGCGGGGATGCCCACAAGGTAGGCGGCAGTTTTCCTTATTGGGCTGTTGGCGGAGGAGTAGGAATGGACTTGTCATGAGGGAAGAGATCCAATTCATTTTCCTCTACGGGAACTAGGCAACCATTTCGGGTACGTGAGAAATTATGTATTTGAAGAAATTGTACTTTGGAATTAATGAAAATGAAAAATTAGGAAAAGACACATAAAGTAAATGTCATTTTCTGCTTGTTATAAAGCACAAGGATTACTTTTAAAGATGAATTTGATAATAACTGTGTGGAGGGTGCCTTCTGATGACACCTAAGAGGGTGAAGATGACAGTCCAGAGTAACCTCCTACTTCCTAGCTTTCTTTTTTTTGCCAAACTCAACAGACATGAAAGATAAGATATTTAAAACATTTCTACACATACAGAATTTCATAAAGTGAGAATCGTGTTATCAAATAGGAAGAGATTTGTATTTACTTTAAAAGGTAAAAACTGAAAACTTTGATGCTCTAGGAGGTGTTAATGGCTAATGTCTGTGCACCTCCTCAGAACAGACGGCAACACACCAATTGTGCTAATAACATGGTCTGAGAGTCCTGTTTAGGAAACTTTTGAACTCAAAATGCAGCTGAGGCCACGCTCCCCACTCCAAAAGCTTCAAGAGCAGAACTGCTCCCACTCCCAACAGTAGGATTCTGGATAGAATGCAGCAAGTTTGTTTTCTGAAAAGAAACACCTGGGGGTCATAACAGAGGATGGAACTCAAAACTACAGTTATACCCGTATGAAATGATGTCCAAGAATCCCCGCGTGCACTGATGCAGACAGAGGTCCGAATGACCATGGGCTGGAACTCTAGTGTCCATACCAGGATGGAGGCCACAATGAGGGCTCACACCAGGAAATTGGCCGGAACTCAGACCGCTGGTTAAGACTAGCATCCTGGGAGAGCTGGCCCCTCTGTGACAACAGCACTAGACAGACCACATCCAGGGTCTAAAAGAGTTTGTGCCTTAGGAGCTTTGTGCATAAGAAGGGGTCTCCTCTGAGAAATTAAAACTCCACGCAAAGGTGTAAGATCTGAACCAGTACTGGTCATATGGTTTGAAATTCTGAAGGCCGGATATTAGTATAAAAACGGGAACTGAATGGGATGGAAATACCAAGAGCTGTAACAGAAGCAGATGCACAATCTCTTTAGGGTACACTTTTATGAGTCAAGGCACATGGAATATCTGAAAAATAAAAAACAACAACAAAAAAACCCAAACAACAACAACAACAATGCACCTTGCTAAAGATGTGCTCACAATTAAATCTATAGACCGTGTGAGGAAATGATCCACCATGAGGTACAGTCGGGACACAATAAATTGGAGATTGGCACCCGGAGAACTTGAGATGATAGAGAATAAAATAATCAAGAGACAATAAATAAGAAAACACAGCAAGGTAAAGATGAAAGGAATTGGTTGCTCAGTAAAAGAAAGAGTTAGAATGTGATATAAATAGACATATTGGTACAACTCACTAATTTGTAATGGATTCAAATTGAAACAAAAAATTGCAGTTAAGTTTCAAGTTTTTTGATTGTTATCCTTTGCAATAAATTACCTGTAGGGGTGATGGGAACTGAATTATGCAACTCTCATAAGAGTATATTTAAAACCCACCTGATGGATTTTGTTTAGATCATAAATGCATACACTTTCCGTAGATTTTTGAGCTTCTGTATGAATACATTTTTTTCTAGAAATGTTTTTCTAGTTTTTAACATTTTTCTAATTCTCAAAATAATACGTCTTTCTTATTTGAGACAAATTCTTCAATATAGAAAAGAAGAAACAATATGCATAGTCTCAGTACCCTGAATGATGATTAACATTTTAGTACAGACCCTTCCAGTTCTTGCTGTACAGCATGTTCTTCTGGCGGCGAATTTAGAGAGAAATACAATGTAGTGTACCCTTTATGTTATAAATTTACATTTTGGTATAATTATTTCCCCATAACATTAAAACTTGTTCTAGATAAAATTTAAGTGATTACATAATATTTCTCATGGATATACCATTTACTTCATATTGCATGTTTAGATTGCTTCAATTTTTATTGTTAAAGCTATCTAGGAGATATTGTTGCATACATTTTTATAGGGTTGATTATGTCCTTAGGCTTTATCTAGGGGTTTGTATTTTATTTTTTATTAAATTTATTGGGGTGATATGGGTTACTAGGATCATGTAGATTTCACGTATACAAATCTATGATACATGATCTGTATATTTCATTGTGTGCCCACCACCCAATGTCAAATCATCTTTTGCCACCATGAAAAACCACAATGATGTACCACATTACACCTGCCAGAATGGCTACCATTAATAAATCAACAAACAAGTGTTGGTGATGCTGTGGATAAGAGGGAACCCTTGTGAACTGTCAGAGGAAATGCAGACTGATGCAGTCACTGTGGAAAGCATATGGAGTTTCCTAAAATAATTAAAAATGGAACTACCTCTTGACCCAGTGATCCCATTTGTGGGAATATATCTTAAAACTCCTGAAACTCCACTTCAAAAGAATACATGCCCCCTCTGTTCATAGCAGCGATATTTGCAGTAGCCAAGAAGTGGCAACAGCCCAGGTGCCCCTCAGTAGATGAGTGGATAAAAGTGTTTTGGTACATTTACACGATGGGACACTACATGCCATAAAAAGAAGGATGTCTTACCTTTTGTGACAGCATGGGTGGACCTGAAGATTAGTATGCTAGGTGAAATGAGCCAGTTAGAGGAAGACGAATACCATATGACCTCACTTACGTGTGGAATCTAATGAACAAAATGAACTGATGAACACAATAGAAACAGAGGCATGGGTACGTGGAACAGACTGACAGCTGGCAGAGGGATTGGGGGAGGCGGGACTGGGTGAAAGAAGGTGAAGGTATTAACCAAAGAACATATATGCATAACCCATGGACACAGACAACAGTGTGGAGATGGCCAGAAGGAATGGGGGCGAGGGCTGGGTGGAGGTGGGCAAAGAGGGGAGAATGGGGACAGCTGTAAAAGTGTCAACAATGAAATTAAAGTTAAAAAGTTACCATTTAGTCCTTGTTAAGTGTACAATTCAGTGGCACTAAGTATATTTATAATGCCCTGACCTCACCACTATCCATTTCCAGAACTTTTTATCATGCAAGTGTTGGCAAGGAAGCGGATAAAGCGAACCCATTTATTTTTCTTATTTTAGTGCCATTTTAAAATGAGAAAATGATTTTATATTTACCCATGTAGTTATTGTTTCTAGAGACCTTCATTCTCTCGAGTAGTATCAGATTTCTTTGGGTCCCATCATTCTTCTGTGGGAGGGACTTCTTTTCACAATTTTGTGGTGCAGTTTTGCAGGGGGCGAATATTCTCAGGTTTTATATAACAGAAAAAGTCTGTATCATTAAAAGATTTCTATGTAGATAATATTTTTCCTTCAGCCCTTTATAGGTGTAGCTCCATTGTCTTCATTTTGGTTACTATTTTGAAAAATATTTTGTATCACCATTTCCTCCTCCTCCACCCTGCTTTGGGGATTCCAATTATATATATATTGGGCTGCTCTAAGTTGGCCATAGCTCACTGATACTGTTATTTTTTTCTTTGTCTTCTCTCTTATTTTGTGTAGTTTTCTGTTATGTATTTACATTCACTAATCTTTTCTTTCTATGGTATTTAGTCGACTGTTAATCCCATTCCGTGTTTTCATCTCAAGCTCTTTCATCTCTGGGAGTTTGATTCATGTCTTTTTATTCCTTCCCTGTCCCACCTTAACATGCCCATACTTTCTTACATGGTTCTAACAACTCTTTAATGTCCCTGTCTGCTGTCTTGTTCAATTGACTGATTTTTCTTCTCATTATAGATAATATTCTCCTTGCTTCTTTATGTGTCCGATAGGTTTTCTTTCCTTTTTTTCTGTTTCTTTTTTTGTTTCCTTGTTTGTTTGTTTGTTTCTTTTTTATGGGTAAGCATGTTTTTTATGTATAAAAATTTATCTTTATTGTTGAAAGTATCACAGATGTCCCCTTTTCTCTTCCATTGCGATGACCCTTTCCCCCCACCCTCCACCACCTCCCTGCCTGGGAGTTTTTTTATTGGCTGACAGACATTGTGAATTTCACATTGTTGGCGCTGGATATTTGTGTGTGTGTGTTTAATATGCTTTTGAGTTTTGTTCTAGGTCTATTACTTTCAACTTGTTTGCTGCAAAAAAAATTATAACATGCAATACCTGACTATTTTGGAGTGCGGGTGAATTTCCCGCCCCCTTTTCTCTTCCATTGCGATGACCCTTTCCCCCCACCCTCCACCCCCTCCCTGCCTGGGATATTTGGTAATACGCAGTTACAATCGGCCCGAGTTTACACGTTTCCCGAACTCCACCGCAAATCTATATGAACCGAGTTAAAGACGGCTCCCGCGGAGTACGCGCAATTCACGCGAGCCGACTTAACTCGTTTCCCGCACTCCAATTTAATAGGGAGCACTGACCTCTTTTCCCTTAGATTGTCAAAATAAAATCAAATCAAAATAAAAGGCAACAGTCAACAGACCGAAAACTGTCTGGAGTGAGTGAATAAAAATTATATACGTTGTTTTTATCAGATAGGCAGAAAATATGTTTTTTAGTGTGTGCGCAGAATTTTTGTAATTAGTTTACCTATTCCATGAGATGAAAATGTTTGAAAATCGCTCCTGTATATTTTAGTTATAATTCCAGTTTGGTCCTCGGATCTCCATTTCAAAGAACTATTTTTAAAAGAGGACATTTCCATAAAAATACAAGGTATTCCCTTAAAGTCTTAGTGAAATTTAATCTTTGGCACTTGTAGAAGTATAAATGCTACAGATTTATAAAACATCATTTGGAAGTTTAACTTTTTTAAACTTGTTTAGTTTGGTAAATTTTAAATATTTAGCTTTTAATGTTAATCGTTTTGGACCCCTCTTAAAGATGCAAATATTGGCAGAAACAAAAATGTTCACTCTTAAAATTTTAATATTTTTAGCCAATTGTGGCTGAAACAAAAATTTAATATTTAAAACTAAGTATTTTTGTTTCAAACAAACATAGCTGAATCAAAAATGTTTGATATGTTTAATATTTAAATATTAAACTATTTTGTTTCATCCAATGACGGCTGAAACAAATATAATGTTTAATATTTAAATATTAAATTTCTTTGTTCCAGCCAATCGTCGCCATCTCCAAGAGGGGGCTGAAACAGAAAATTAAAAGCTTAATATTTACAACTTACAAAACTAAATAAGTTTAAGAGAAATGTAATTAAACTTTTATAATTATTTTCATTGTTATTGGTGAGAGTACTTCAGATGTCCCTTTTATCCCCCCATTGTCCCCTTTCACCCGGTTCCTGCCCTGCCCCAGGCCTTAACCACCCTATTGTCTGAGTCCCTAGGTAATGCATGTAGGCAGGTAAGATCTTTGGTTCATCTCTTCCCACCCCCACTCCTCCCTTGCCTCTGAGTTTCTCCAGTCTGTTCCATGTTTTCATGCCTCTGGTTCTATTTTATTCATCAGTTTATTTTGTTCAGTAGATTCCTTGTTTATTTTGATGTTTAGATTCAATTGTTGGTAGGTATGTATTTATTGCCATTTTATTGTTCATAGTTTTGATTTCTTCTCCCCCTTCTCCCTCTCCCTCCCCCACCCCCTCCTCCTCTTCCTCCTCCTCCTTGGTGGTGATGAACTCCTTTAGCTTTTTCTTCTCTGTGAAGCTTTTTACCTGACATTCAAATCTAAAGGAGAGCTTTGCTGGGTAGAGAAATCTCAGTTGTAGATCATTGTTATTCATCACTTTGAATATTTCTTGCAACTCCTTCTGGCAAAGTTTCTGTTGAGAAATCAGACAGTCATATGGGTGCTCCCTTGTAGGTAACTAACTGCTTTTCTCTTGCTGATTTTAAGATTCTCTCTTTGTCTTTAAACCTTGGCATTTTAGTTATGATGTGTCTCAGTGTGGGGCTCTTGGGTTCTTCTTGTTTGGGACTCTCTGTGCTTCCTGGACTTTTAAGTCTATTGATGTTTCCAGGCAGGGGAAGTTTTCCGTCATTATTTCTTCAAATAGATTTTGAATAACTTGCTCTCTCTCTCCTCCTCCAGCCACCCCATGATGTGAATGTTGGTATGGCTGAAGTTGTCCTAGGAGCTCCTTACACAATCTTCATATTTTTGGAAGCTGTTTTCTTTTTGCTCTTCTAATGGGTGCCAGGCCATCCAGTTCCATGCCTTTGCCCCTCCTACCAGTCTCAATCTTCTTTACTCTCTAGATGTAGGACTTCCATTCAGCCAGATTTCAGGTGGTGCTGGCTGACGGTTGTCCTGTAACTTAGTTGTAATTTTGCTGTCGCTGTGGGAGGCGGCGAATACCCACATTTTCCTAACAGCCATCTTGGATCTCTCTGGCAAAGTTTTCTAATTAAATTTTAAATGGTGTTTTATAATTCTGTAGCATTTATACTTCTGCAGAGGTGCAGAATTTCACTAAGTTTTGCGGGAAACCTCTTGTTTATTCCTAGTTTTTATTTTATTTTTAATTTTAATTTTAATTAATTAATTAATTTACTTATTTGCTAATCCTCAGACTAGGATATTTTTCCCATTAATTTCTAGAAAGAGGGGAAGGGCGGGATGAAGAGGGAGGGAGGGACAGGAGAAGGCATGGAGGGAGGAGGGACAGAGAAAGAAAAACATTTATAAGAGAGATACATTAACTGTTGCCTCTTACATGGGCCCGGACTGGGGTCAGGGATCAAACCTGCAGCCCAGTTACACACTCTTGGCTGGGAATCGAACCCAGAACCCTGAGGTGAATGGGCTGATGCTCTAACCCCTGAGGGAAGCCGGCCAGGGACCTCCTGTATCTCTTTAACTGCTTGTTACCACTGCTTTTGAGAAGGAGAGGTGGCATTTCTGTAGTTTTTGTAGAGGAGGGTCTCATGATGTTACAAGCCCTCATTTTCTTTAGAGAGTATGGCTTTGGTGTGTTGAATGCCAATAACATTGTCGGCGCTAAGAGATCTTTCTATAGCAGCTCTGCCCAGGTCTTTTTCTTGACTGCCTCTGGAAATAGCCTAGGAAAGGAAACCAAATACAAAGAAGGCACAATTAAAAAATAAAAGGGTTCCAACCCTTTAAAAAAAGCATCATTGGTAGCCACACGTTCACACTCCTTTACATAGTGTATAGTTCCTGACCCTTTGGGTAGCTGAGGTCTACACTGCTAGGTTCTGTGGATGCCTGTTTCTGCAAATTCACTAAGGGAAGTCCCTTAAGGCTATAATTAGATTGCCAGAGCAAGGGAATTTAGAATTATTCAAATTTTGTGTTCTCAATGATATCAAAGAACAGTGCCATCTGTTGCCTGAACATTTGTTCCATAAACATACTAAACAGACACTTGGGCAAAATAGGTGAGCTATTCAAATTCTATCCAATCTTCACTAGTTACTATCTACTCCAAGCAAACTGTAATGAATGGGCATGTGCTGAACTTCACTGGAAGGTAGGGAAGGTCTAATGACTGAAGCATCAGAAGGACCTATTTCACTTGCACGATAATTATGATAGAAACACATTTTACTCTAAAGTGCCTCGAAGGTACCACAGAAAGCGTCCATTTTAAATGTGTCCATTTCAGTTGTGAAAAATTTTTTCAAGAAAACCCGACTGAGAGACCTAGAAGGTTCCTGCCCTGCAGGGAGGGGTTTCAATGGTGCCTCTTCTGGACATTCTGAGAGCAGCACCCTAGTAAGGGAGGTGTTGCAATAGTGCCCTCTTGTGGACATCCTTAGAACAGCAACCTAGTCATCAATTGTGCCAGCCTGAAAAGAAAACCCAAATGACAGTTCTAGAGGGCTCTTGCCCTGCAGGGCAGTTGAAATAGTGCCCTCTTGTGGAAATTCTGAGAACAGCACCCTAGTAATGAATTCTGCCAGTCTGAAAAGAAAACCCAAAGGATACACCTCAAGTGCTCTCGATCTTGGAGGGAGGTGTTGTAATAGTGCCTCTAGAATCGCACCATAGTAGTAGGTTAGTTGCAACAGTGCCCTCTTGTGCACATTCTGAGTACAGCACCCTAATACAGGAGGTGTTGCAATAGGGCCCTCCTGTGGACATTCTCAGAATAGCACCCTAGTAATCAATTATGCCAGTCTGAAAAGAAAACCCAAATAATTGACCTAGAGAGCTCTAGCCTTGCAGGGAGGTATTGCAATAGTGCTGTCTTTTGTACATACTGACAACAGCACCCTAATAAGGGATTAAATGCAATAGTGCCCTCTTGTGCACATTCTGAATACAGCACCCTAGTAAGGGAGGAGTTGCACTAATGATCTCTTGTGGACATTCTGAGAACAGCACCATAGTAGAAGAGGAGTTGCAACAGTGAAAAAAAATAACATATGATGTGAAAGAGTTAAAAAGCTCTTATTTAATGTATTAATTTTATAAAGCTTTTCATTTTCCTAATCATTGTTTCACAGAATTTATCAACAGATATTGGCTTAGGTGACAGACAGAAAACCCCACTTAGTGATTCCACGCCTTACCTCTGGGTTCTGTGCTCTACTTGGCAAAAAGGTTCAAATAGATCGTGCACATTGTATTTCTCGGCTATCATTAGAAGTTCAAAGTAATATCTGGCATACACTCTGCCAGTGATCTGAATATTAAACCGAATTAAACGTAAAAAATCTATTTCTATCTTATTCCTAGGGGAGGAGGAGACAAAACCGACACAGAACATTTTAGTCATCTGGGCTACCTTCAAAAATGTCACTCTGCGCTACAAGGATGACTCTAAATTGTGTTTTGAAACACGTAAAGGTTACCCAGCTGTACTAAGACTCTAACCATCAAACCAGGTGCAGCTCTTTAGGTCCCTCCTGCATCCCAGCACTTGGAGTTGGGAGGAGTGTGAAGGGGTGACCACCCCCTTTTGCTCTCCTGCTGCTGACTTGGGGGCTCAGAGTCCCTTGAGTGCGGCTGTGGATTCGTGCTCCTGGCTCACTGACCAGGGCCCGCTGTAGTGTTCAGATGAAAGGAGTGATGTATGCTGCTCCTGGGCCCTAACCAACTTGCAGGCATTTTCACCAGGCCCATCACAGGCAGGGGCTTGTGGAAGTAGAGAAGTACCAACAAATGAAGTGAGCACATCACCACCGCCGTGAAGGGACCCATGGGAAGCCACCACTACTATCTGAGGGGGCAACACTCTTGAGGCAACAAGGATTCCTCAAGTATTAATTAATTAATTAGTTAATTAATTAAATCAGCCACATTTGAAGGAAAGGGGACCCATCCCCCACCCAGTGCATGGGACCAACAGCAGAGGACAAAAGGGAAGTTTCTGTTCACCTTATTCCTCCTGACAGGACAGGCTGCACTTTTTAAACTACGAAAAGCAGAAACAGGAAACATAGATGACCTGGCTGGACTAAGCCCCGTTAGGACTGGACCTCCGACGGGCACGGATCAGACTCCACCCGTGTTCTCCCACGTGGGGTGTGTCCTGCCCTGCTCAGCACCCCTGCCCCGGCCCGAGCAGAGGGGAGCCTGCCCAAAGGGGTGAGTTCAATAAAGTGGGAAAAGAAATTTGGGAGCAGAGCTCACATATCATCGACGGTAATGATGTTGTTGATGAGCTGGCAGTAGTCCCTGCCCCACAGAGCCTGTTTGCCCCAATACTCATAGGCAAGAAGGGCAGATCCCAGAAGTATTCTTCTCCAGTTAATGGGAGTTATGTCAATGTTTGAACAGTCCAAAAGCCTTTCCATGAAAATCTGTAAAAGTAGAGCACTGGTCTTTCACTTTAGCTCAGTGTAAATGCTTGATTTGAAGTGTTAGAAATGACAGATTTAATCCATTTTTGAAATTCTTTTTTTTTCTTTGTTAATTCTCATGGGAGGATATTTTTTCATTGATTCTTAGAAAGAGTGGAAGGAAGAGAGGTGGGGGAGAGAGATTCACAGAGAGAGAAAAACATCTATATGAGAGAGACATCGATTAGCTGCCCCCCCCCCCACACACTTGCCTGTTTGGGGAGGGGAATCAAACTTGCAATCCAGGTGGGGGCCCTTGACCAGGAATCAAACCCGTGACCCTTTGGTGTGCGGGCTACTGCACTATCCACTGAGCCACCTGGCAAGGGTGAAATTCCTTCTATCCTTACGTTCTACAGACACTGCTGGGCCAGCCAAAGCCAGAGGCCATCCCATTCTCTCTTTCACCACTTCAGTCTGCCCCCGGCGCTGTCACTGCACTGAAACGGCTATTGCTAAGGGCCTCAGAGCCTTCGCAATACAAACAGAGCTGTTCATCTCACTGCCCACTCCCCAGCCCTCCCTAACAGCATAGAGGGCACGGCCACTTGCCTAGTTGCTGGGACCACAAACCTCCACTTGAGCCAGCCTGCTCCCATCTGCTAGCAAGTCTTGCCTCCCCTTCTCCGTGGGAACCTGACCGCTTTCCAGTGCATTGGGCACCTCTCACCTGTATGACTCTCACTGACTCCTGACTTTACTGCCTCCACTCGGACTTCCAACAACAGTCTCTTCTCCCCAGGAGCCAGAGTAGCCTCTTTCCTTAAGAGCACTTCACCCCCAACTCAATGTCTGACGAAGGTTTCCCATCAGGCAAATCTAATGTAACTTCTTCCCACGGCCTGCAAGCCTCCAGGCCTATGAGATAGGGTACTGCCCGTGTGTGACCTCATCTTCTTTCCTCATCCCACACTCTGACCACACGGCCACACCGCACTGTTCCCTGAACACTCAAACCCTGTGCCCGTCTCAGCAGCGTGCCTCAGCCCCTGCCCACAATGCCAGAGCTCATCTTCCTCAGCTCAGCCAGGTCACGGTTCCAATGTTTCCTCTTTATAGAGGCTCCACTGACCTTTCTGCCGAAAAGAGTCAACCCCTGTGGTCACCTCATCACTTCATCCTGCTTTATCTTCTTGGTGCTCACACCACCTGAAGTGTTCATCTCTTTAAAAACACTCATTAAAAAACTACCTATGTCTTCCTCACTAGAATATAAGCTCTTGGGGTTGGGAGGGAAGTTGGGGGAAGAAACTGAAATCTCCCCTCATGTCTTTAATAGCAATTGTTTGTGATGGATACAGCAATGGTAACACTTTCAATCCCAACGATTATTTAGCTCCACTGTGTGTGGCTTACTCCCCTTCATAGCTTCTCTTAATAAAGTTCTGAGGATCATGTCAGGAATCTGCTTTGATGTGCAAAGCAGACCATCGCCTGAGCCCGGGACAGAGAAGCAGCCTCTGGAAGAGCTGTCTTACCAAGGTCACAATCGCATATTCAGCCGTGAGGTGTTCAGCACTGAAAAGAGTACAGACAAATCTGTAGACACTCTTCAGTTCAGGGTCACGCAGAAAGTGGTCCGTTGTAATTATTTCGTGCTGAAAAGAGAAAAAAGGCAACATAAGTACCCACTGAAGGAAAATACATAAAAACTCTCATGCTAGCAGCTCCTACTTTGCCCACCTGTCCCTAAAATAATTTTGATTAGGTGACATGTCTTTTAGACTTTTTAAAAAATAATGACACTTTTTTTTATTTCAGAGAGGAAGGGAGAAGGAGAGCGAGGTAGAAACATCAATAATGAGAGAGAATCATTGATCAGCTGCCTCCTGCACACGCCCTACTGGGGGATGAGGCCCTCAACCCAGGCATGTGGTTTTGACCAGAATCCAACCCAGGACCCTTTAGTCCACAGGCCGATGCTCTATCCATTGAGCAAAACCAGCTAGGGCTCTTTCCCCCAACTTCCCTCCCAACCCCAAGAGCTTATATTCTAGTGAGGAAGACATAGGTAGTTTCTGATACAGGCACAACCTGCATACAGTTATGTATGTCTCCCATTCCCTCCTCTACAGAAGTCTACCGAAATGTATGCAAATTGTTCCCTCGACCAGGAGTTCAACTAGAGTTTGACCAGGGGGCAGGGCTGGCCCGCCAACCACCTGGGGTCTCTCCCGTGGCCGGCCCAGCCCAACTGGCCCTGACTGGGGCCGGCCGGCTGGACCCTACCTGTGCACGATTTGTGCACCCGGCCTCTCATAATATAATAAAAAGCACTTTACAGCTTGCTTCAAAAATGTCTACAGCTGCTACCTAACACTCAATTAGTCTTTGAAGTATAAACTATGATCTTAAACAACACTGATTCTATACTCACCAGTTACAGTTACTGATACAGGCACAACCTGCATACAGTTATGTATGTCTCCCATTCCCCCCTCTACAGAAGTCTACCGAAATGTAAACCATGTGTAGGCTCACAGGCATGTTGACCCCCATGTCACTCTTCTCTGCAACCAGCTCTGAAAACACATGTTCATGTTCCTGTGACCCCGAGACTCTGGCTGTGCCGTGCTCCACAGGAGGCACCAGCTACCTGTCGCTGCAGAGCTTCAGAGGAGGGAAGTAGGAAATTCCTCTCATTTTAATTGGTTTAAAATTTAAGTAGCTGTCTCAGTTTTTTCAAAGAGTCTTAACATACCTTGTAGGTCTATTTACAGACGTTTATATTGTATGTTGCTCCTGAAATTTTTCTTTAAGAACAATGCACTTACTCATTTGGGGCACATTTACTCACTTTAGCTCCCTGACTATACAAAGCTGTGGCTCAGTTCTTACTGACGTGGCCCTCACACAGGACTCCCTTTGTAAAACCATTAGAGACAACATGCAGTGGGAAGAAGACTGAAAAGAAGATGTTTTGACTTGAAGCTGGAGGGAGTCATTTTCTTCTTATAATTCATTTCAAAGCAGATCAGTATGAAATAAACACACAGTATGAGAGACAAATAGAACCTCAATAAAACTGACACTTACTCTGAAGGGGTGCTTTCTCTCATTGAAAATATCGAACGATTTATTTCCAACTCTATGAAACAAGAAGATGCATTTAAAAACCTTACTCAGGAAATGTTAGTATCTCAGTAACACATCATCTAGGAGTGAGAGGGGGTTCAGGGCGAAGCTTAACTTTCAACAAAGCAGTTTGACAAACTGACTCTAAGAGGGTTTCCTGACTTCTTTTTACTCAGGACATCAAACCCTGTGCAATGTTTTCTGCAATGACCAGCTAGTGTTGCCTTCAAAACCACTGACCCTCCCTGACAGGCAATGCTGGTAAACCAAATGTATTTCCATCCCTCCAGCTCACACTGGAACACACAAGAACACTTTATAAAGCAGTAGTGCTGGGCTACAATGTGTTTAGAATTTTAATTCATGTGGATATGACATTCATGTTTATTTCCTGTTTTTCCACTTGTTATTTTCCTGTATTACATTCTTTTTTTATATTTTATTGATTTTTTACAGAGAGGAAGGGAGAGAGAGAGAGATAGCTACATGAGGCTGGGTCTTCCTAATACTTCTTCAAAGCAAAGGATTAAGATGACTGAAGTAATGGCAAATGATTGAAGACAGAATAGCCATGAGAATCAGGTGTCTTCTATTAAGCCAGACATTTAAAAAATTTTCAAAAATGTAGATTAATGATACATGTCCACTCAAATTTTGGTGCAGAAAATAATTATTTTTCATATTGTCTTTTATATTATACCCTGTAGTGGGCAAGACAATCTGCCACAACAAAGAATTATCGAGCTCAGAATTACAGTAACACTATAAAAACTGTTTAAACATACAGTGGATTTATTTTTTAAAGCTCCATTTTAATTTCTAATACAGTAAATATCAAATAACCCACATAAACAAATACTCTTTGGGATCCTCAATAACTCAAGTGTTATGGGTCTTAGGACAAAAACAATTCATTCACTTTAATCTTATATAATAAAAGGGTCACATGCAAATTGTTCCCTCGACCAGGAGTTCAACTAGAGTTTGACCAGGGGGCAGGGCTGACCCGCCAACCACCTGGGGTCTCTCCCGTGGCCGGCCCAGCCCAACTGGCCCTGACTGGGGCCGGCCGGCTGGACCCTACCTGTGCACGATTTGTGCACCCGGCCTCTCATAATATAATAAAAAGCACTTTACAGCTTGCTTCAAAAATGTCTACAGCTACTACCTGACACTCAATTTGATATGTTATACATGTACTAGCTAGAATAACAATACAGGTTTTAAAACTCACCTGGTCTTTATGATGTAATGTATGGACAAAGTCATGCTGTGGAAGAAAAAAGAATTGTAACAATCGGTTTTATTATGTTAGGTTTGAGGACAATTGTTAATGGGTCGGGGGCGGGGGGAGCGGGAAGACCATCCCAGCTGCCCAGTGGTCTTGAAATCGTCATTCCCATCAGTATCATATGGGCACTTTGCCCCTTGTTTTAGCTATTTTGCAATTTCACATACTCGAGACTGTACACCTACTTTGGCCCCACCCTGGACATGTTAGTACACACTCCCATCATTTGCCCTTGTACTCATAGGACCTTTCATCCTGTACATGTTATATGTATTTGTGCACATACTTAAATTTAAGCCATACAGTAGTTGTGCTTTTAAAAAAGTTGTGGGTCCTGCGTTTCAGTTGATTTATTTCACTATCTACCTACAAATACATTTCCATTATTTTCCTACAATTAAATAAAATGCTCTGTACCAAAAAAAGTTTAACATCACTTTGACATAATTATTAGGAAATTGAGTAGCAAGTGTAAGAGCCCAAAACATCAGTAGATTTGGTTATCCTGACACAAGCAATGCTAACAACGCATCGCATTGCTTCACAGTGTAATATTAATAACATTTACTTCCAAAGTAGATTAAATGTAATCATGCCTCACAGTTTTCCGCAGCTTGTCAAAGGTTGTGACATTGAGAGACTGTTGGGGGTGGTGGTGAAATGCATGTATTTAAAGACAAACATTTTTAGAAAAGTTGTATAAGTGATTCTAGTAAAGACTGCACCCCATTGGGAACAATGTACCATGATGCACATTTTTGAAAATCATTCTTAAAACTCAATCAGCTCTATGAATTTTCTCAGTAAACCCTTACTTCACCAATAGTGAATCTACTGAATGACCATTTTCTTTCTTTTCTCTTTCTTTCTTTCTTTCTTTCTTTCTTTCTTTCTTTCTTTCTTTCTTTCTTTCTTTCTATCTTTCTTTCTTTCCTTCTTTCTTTCTTTCTTTTTCTTTTTTTTTTTGGAAGAGGAGAACTGAGTTTAATAATTTTGTTTCCACTTGACTGTGATTGGAAACCTGGCTCCATAGAAGGGGCCAGGAGAAGGTGAGCTGCTATGGAAGAGAGAATCTGCCAGGTCACCAAATGCAAAGGGGCTATGACAGAACCAAGCAGTCCACAGAGTGGACAGTGAGAAAGAACCAGTCATCAACAGAAGCCAAACCTCTGAGAAGCATGTGGAGAGTCGGTCCATGGCGACGGTTGCCCTGGGAACAGGGACATTCCTGCGCGGGGATGCCTAAGGCCTAGGCTACACAAAGGGCGTCTGAGACGGACATTCCTGATGGACATTTTACAAAATCTGGCCCTTAGAATAACTGAGAAATAGCCTGAAAAGATCGTCCCTGAAACTGTAATAAAGAAAGTGTCTTATCTAACTGGTAAAACTGACAACTCAGTGAGCTATTTTTGCTGTCATCCTACCATAAGAAAAAAGCAGAAATACATTCGTCTCAGCAATCTGTGAAAAGCAGGGAACCGCACCATAAAAGCGTAGAAAGGTTTATAAATGGGAGAGTCCAAGAAAAAGCTCTCTCCAAAATGTCCACAAAGATACATATGCCCGTTAGAAGAAAATGTAAGAATATACACATCATCAATCACATCCGAGAATAAAAAAGTTAGGATTGATGTATTTAGATTGAATGACTACTCTAAAGTAGGGGAACTCATTTGCGTCATTTCTCAGATTCCTTGGGCAAGTCATGCGCATTCTGAAGGGATCAACTCCTGCAAATTCCTTGTACTGGATCATGGGTTCAGCTCACAGAGGAGAGAAGAACAGGTCTTGCCTGTGAGTCCTTTACTTTCTAAAAGAAAAAACCAACCAAACAAAACCCCAAGTCATTTTGTGCGCCTAGCTAATCCCTTCCCCTTGATTAACATAAATAAAGAAACATCCCTGCCCAAAAGGGCTGAGTTTTTCCTCCTAAAAGACATTCATACCATACATCATATTTGCAAAGCAGTTTAAACACACTGCCTGCTATTAGCACTGTTTGTTTGTTTGTTTTTAATAAAAGGGATGCATATCTGAGTGTAAGAACTGGAAGATTCTCCCCACAGTTTAAAGCAGCGGTTCCCAGCCTGTGGGTCGTGACCCCTTTGGGGCTCGAACAACCCTTTCACAGGGGTCACTTAACACCATCAGAAAACACATATATAATTACATATTGTTGTTGTGATTAATCACTATGCTTTAATTATGTTCAATTTGTACCAATGAAAATACATCCTGCATATCAGATATTTACATTAGAATTCATAACAGTAGCAAAATTACAGTTATGAAGAAGCAACAAAAGTAATTTTATGTTGGGGGTCACCACAACATGAGGAACTGTATTAAAGGGTCGCGGCATTAGGAAGGTTGAGAACCACTGGCTTAAAGGATTAATAAGATGCTGGTTCAAGTTCTTGAAGATGGAAATGGAAGGCAAATGGCATCATCAGAGGCTGGGAACTACTTACAAACAGCAGGGCATCCCCAGAGCTGGGCGGGGGCTGAGCAACACCCCACCCCATGTCACCATTTTGAGAGTTTCTATCAATGCTTAGTTAAGACTAGGACTTCTTTAAGAGACTAAAAGAAATGCAATTAAGTTTTTATTGAAGACTATCCAGTGGCAAGAACACCTGAGCATTGTACCATGTCGTAGACATTAGTCAAGAATTCACTCAGACTGCCTTTCACACTGCATTGGTCAGACAGCCTTCAGCCTGCTGTGAAAGCGCCTTGCAGCGCTGGTCCTGAGTCCTAACAGGGCTTTACTTTAGATCGCCGCCCACCACCTGTTTTCCTTGTATTTTACTATCAAGAAGTTTGGCCACATAGCTTAAAAAAAAAATGAAGAAGTCCAAACTGTTTCCATTCTGAGGCCAAATTATGATGTGATGCTAATTTGCATGAAGCGTTTGCCTCTCCATGCATCCTGCTGAAATCCAGGGTCCATCCCAAGGAAAAAGTCTAATTGCAGCAGAAGCGGGCGGGTGTGGCTCTGAATGACCATTTTCAAAAGGGAGGACAGCAAATGGAAACTTATTGTACTTCCTGAATTAGACTGATTTGGAGAAAGAAGCATGAAACCTACTTGTCTGAGCATGGCTAACCTTTACAACTACGTTTGAAGTATTCTGTGACATCAGAATCTTTTGAATTCAAAAGAAGCTACAGAATGCATCCAAAGTTGAGTGGTGTTATTCTTTACTCCAGGATTTAGTGTTGGCTGAATACAAACATTCAGTGATTCCTCAATAGGTCCCAAAGCTCAGGAGTTGAGAGAGAGATGGGGCTCAGCTTTTGCTGAAACACAATGTGATCTCAACTACTGTTATAAGTGAGAGAAGAAAGTTATATTATTATAATTGTGAACTTGCTTTTTTTAACTAAAGTAGAAGTTACTAATAATTTAATTAGCAAAAAGATGGCACACTATGAAAATGACATTTTAAAGCTAATTATCTTTTTCAGGCTGAAAATACAATTAAAGGTGAATATACTAATACGTCAGGGAGCATTTCCAAAACTGTGTTCTGGAGAATCAGCTCTCATTTTCTAGACCAGGGGTGGGCAAACTTTTTGACTCGAGGGCCACAATGGGTTCTTAAACTGGCCTGGAGGGCCGGAACAAAAGCATGGATGGAGTGTGAACTAATATAAATTCAAAGTAAACATCATTACATAAAAGGGTACGGTCTTTTTTTTTTAGTGTTATTCATTTCAAACAGGCCGGATCCGGCCCTCGGGCCGTACTTTGCCCACGGCTGTTCTAGACACTGAGAATGTACCTTGGACAACCCCATGGGAGCCAGGAAGCTGGACAGAATATGCATTTTCCCTCTTAAATAAGCTTAGAGTTTTCATCTTAGGGTGTTTTTAAAGTTCATCTCCCATGGTAGGTTATGGGGCAACTAATAAACACTTTTCATCATCATAACACTGTTCATGGTTGCTTAAGTATAAACCTGTCTATGGCTATGTTTCCAAAAATTACTTCTTTCACTTTTTTCTTTTGTTATATATCGCTTGTATATTAGAAAGGAATATGCAAATTGACTGTCAGCACCACAAAGATGACTACACCCACAATGGAAGCCGAGTTCCCCTAAAGAGCCTTACTGAGCAATCAGCAGGGACCTGAGGCTGCGACCCTCCCCTCGCCCCCGTGGATCTTGGCAGGGGACCTCAAGGCATGCCCCCCCACTCCAGCCTGGGCTGGGGGACCTCAGGCTGCACCCCTCACCCTAGTGCCAGGCAGGGGACCTGAGGCTGTGCCCCCACCCAGCGGGGCTTGATAAGTGTGGGACTGGCAGGTCTGGCCCTAGCCCAATGGGGTTGGGGGCGGCCGGGTCTGGATCTCACTCGATTTTGAGGCGCACGTGGGTGGGTAGGGACTTGACTCTGGGTCCTGTGGTGCGCCCCTGACTCTGACAGGAGGAAGATTTTCATATACATTTTACTAATTTTCTTTCATCTCTGACACTTCTATTATAGAGAAAGGGCAAATAGCAATATTAAAATATTCCCTCTAATTAATCTCCTTTTAATGTGCAGGAATTTCGTGCACCAGGCCACAAGCTGCAGTTTCTTGAAGATATAGTTATACATATGTATACATATATAATTAAATTTTATATATCTACTAAATTAAAATTTCAGTTGCACAAATTTTACCTACAAAGGAATTAGCTTGAAAAGTTGTTCCTTAAAGACTGATGTGATACATCCCACTTTGGGGGTAGGAAGGAAAAGTAAATTTTAATACAGACATAGTGTAGAGAAATGTATGATGGGAAAATCTGACAAAATCCAATTAACTTGTAATGCAGACACACTCTGGTGCCAGTGGGGGAGAAACTATTCCTTCTTGTAAGAATAGCTTCCAAAGTGCTGTGTACTCTTTTAAGGCCATGTCCCATAAAGAAATACGTTTTAATAGAAACACCCAATAAAAAGCACTTCTCCTTTCCATTATGGTCAAAAATGCCTTGAAAACAGAACAAACACACACAATATTTTGGGGGGATTTCATATTTGCTAACTGGTTTTCCCTTCTTCCATCCACTCTAATGGTTACACGGAAATTGAAATTTCATATTTAGGTCCTTGACATTAATAAATAATAGACACCAGTTTCTTAACCTGGTTACTGAGAAGGACAACACAGTGGCTGAGACGATGGGCCAGTAGGATGCTCTCAGCAGACGGGGGTCTGTCACTCAGCCTGCGGCAACCTAGAGGTACTCACGCTCGGATGGTGGTTTTAAAGTCCGGCTGCCTGATGGCATCGTCAGAGAGAAACACTGTTGGACATGACCCATATCCTTTACTAAGGCGTCCTGGACACTCCTGACGTAGAGGGAAAGAGAGGCAGATGTCACAGTATGTATGCTGAACCTATAAAAGTGTCTGTTTTATCTCTTGGTTAAAATGTCAAACAATTAAGCATTAAGGTTTTTCTTACAGTCCATGAACTGCTTGAGTGTGATATCATGTGCAGCTCTATGTAAACCCAGTAGATAATCTAACTTCCACAGACGAGATTTGAGGAATGGCTTATAAAATATTCCCTTTCATAAGTACCTATCATCAAACCTGCCAAACCCCTATTAAACATGCCCTTTATAATAGTGTAAAACATTCAGATTTAGACTTCAGTGTTTTTCTTCCTTAAGAGAGCAAACGTAGCTAAGATTTCCTATTTCTCCTGTTCATTTATTACACTTAAATGCAATGCATTAAATAATAAAAATTCATGACCATTTTATTGCAGTAAATGAAAGCCAATAATGAATATTAATTCAAAGAGACAAACATGCATGTTTGGTCAGAGGTGTGTGTGGGCCAGGGCTGCCCATTTGCTAACAAGCTGGGGGCCACAGGTCTCTCTGAGCCTCACTTTCCCAAAAACCAGATAAAACAGCTTTCAAAATTCAGCTCTCACTTGATGTTTAAGGAAGACTATCATTACATTTCTCAAGTGAGAACCTCAGAGAATAGTTTCCATTCATTTCTACATGTTGTTAATTCTGTTCTCTTGGTCATCTGACACTCACCCCCATCCTGCCTCACTCAGCTGCTCTCTCTGCTTACAAGGCCTCTTCTTCCTTGTCCAGCAAGCTCAACTCCTCCCCATCTACCTCCAGGATACCCTCACCAGCAGCCACACCACCCAACCTCTCTCCTGCACACGCCCACATCTGAGTGCCCACTTGTCACATGGCATCAACTGCCTACAGGGTGTCCCTCTCATAGAAACCTAAGCTTCTCTAGGGAAGGGAGGACTCTGACTTCTCTCCTGCCTCCAGCTGCTGAGCACAGAACCTGGGACAGATTAGCAGCTCGAGGACTTGACAAGTTTTTTTTTAAATATATTTTTATTTATTTCAGAGAGGAAGATAGAGGAATAGAGAGCTAGAAAAATCAATGATGAGTGAGAATCTTTGATTGGCTGCCTCCTGCACGCCCCTCACTGGGGATTGAGCCTGCAACCCTAGCATGTGCCCTTGGCCAGAATCAATCCTGGGACCCCTCAGTCTGCAGGCCGATGCTGTATCCACTGAGCCAAACCAGCTAGGGCAACAAATTTTTTAAATCATTTACATCTAGGAGATAAATCTTACTGCAGATACAATTTAGAATTTATCTGCAGTGGTACTGGAGAGGTGACAATAAAATGTTTGAGAACTTTTAGAGAAAACACTATCCTTAACACATTTTAGCAGTATCCATTGATTTGAGAAGTATCCATTGATTTGCAAAGAGCCCAACAATTCAGCAATAATCAAATACTGACATAGCCTGAACTATGTTTTGACAGTTCTCTTCTTTAAAATAAGGCCAATAACTAATCATTATAAATAATTGAGAATAACAGTAGCATTTTTGAATATCAGAAAATACTAATAACTTTAATATGCTTGGTTTTGTTGTTTTTAAAAACTAATTCAGATGAGCCATCCTTCCTCATTTCATAGAAAATAGCTTTCTTCATGCTGTCATACTTCCCCATCAGCATCCCCCACAAATGCACAAGAGATTGGGCAGGGGAATAATCTACTTGATGCCTTTTAAAATACAGAGCATTTTAACATTGCCAGTAGCCTATAATCAGAAAGATCCATATCTTGTATAAAACACCATTTTGCTTGTTTTAATGGTTTCACTGCAAAGCCACTTTTTCTTTATCAATTAGAAGTTCCAGACCATATTTTTTTAAAAGTATCACAATTTAAGGAATAAATTCTCCTTCAATCTAGAATAATTAGGAAACTAGAAGAGGTTGAGAACACCTACAAATGAGGTCCATGCTATTGGTATCCACCCATTATAGTTTGTAGGAATCACAGCAGACAATTTTATATCAAACTATTAATTTCTTACTTAACTCTTCAACTGTTTACTTACATCATTGTTCTTCCTCTTGTCTTGTTCTAAGAAAAAACAAATTAACTGATCAATTCTGATACAAATGCCATAGAAAATAACAGTGGCTGATTATCTGAGAAACTACCACATACAAAAAGAGCAAAATTTTATTTCATTTTAAATACTTTACAACAAAATTTATAATTTGGAATACCTGGAAAGATGAGCACCCTAAAGTAAAATCTAAAAACCTAGTGTTGCTTTTTGACCTAACGTATCACCTATATTTGGTACAAATGAAGGCTCTCCATGTACAGAAGAAAAGGGCAAATCCATTCAGACCAGGTGAGAAACGAAGCTGATGAAAAAGTTTGCCTGTAGCATATCTGAACCTCTACCCAGTAGTGGCACCTGATTGAACATTTATACCCACCTCACTTGAACCACCAGGATCTAAGAGTTGACGCTCTGAGAACCAGGTTCTGGCCAGGCACTAGTCCCCAGGCTCATGAGCCTCCCTGGAAATGTCCAGAACCACTTATTGGTAATCAACTAAAATACCTCACTAAAAACCAATGGAAAGTAACCTATTTAAATGTACATTTTAAAATGAGTGCTGCCTTAGTAGCCCTGGCTGGTGTTGCACAGTTTGTTGGGCATCGTCCCCTGCACCCAAAGGTTGACAGTTTCATTCCTGGTCAAGGCCACATGCCTGTGTTTTGGGCTCAGTCCCTGCTGGGGGTGCTGTGCAGGACGCAGAAGATCGATGTTACTCTCTCAAATCAATGTTTTCTCTCTCTCCCTCTCCCTCTTTCTCCAAAAATAATAAACTATTTTTTCTTTCTTTTTTTTAATCCTCACCCGAGGATATTTTTTCCATTGCTTTTTAGAGAGAGTGGGAGAGGGAAAGACAAAGAGAAACACCAATGTGAGGGAAACACATCAATGGGTTGTCTCCTGCACAAGCCCTGACCAGGGCCCAGGCTGGGGGGAAGCCTGCAACCGAGGTATGTGCCCTTGACTGGAATTGGACCCAGGACACTTAAGTGCAGGCCAATGCTCTATCCACTGAGCCAAACCAGTTAGGGTTCAAAAAACTATTTTTAAAAAATATTTTAAAAAAGAAAATGAGCATGGTAACCTAATTTCCCATGGCTACAGCACCCAGCGTCATTTTGCTTTCACAAAGGCCAGGAGAAGAATAAAAGCTCTGAATAGGGTCTTGGCTGTGCTGTTCCCCACATCGCCTCCTCTGGTGTGGGGTGGGCACCACAGAAACAGTCCCTTATGAGTGAAGAGAGGGCCAGGGCGTAGCTTTTCCTTTACTGTCTCCACTCTACTGTGAGGCACCCATGGCTCTGGAAGCAACTGAGAAACACAGCAATCCTAACCAAAAGCGATTAGCTTAAAACAAGAAAAACACACACACAGGACTCCCCATGCTTTATTGTGTGGCATTACTGCAAATACAATGGAACCCTCATTCCTTGTACTTCTGTCCTAATCAACTGAAACGCCTGCTCACGTGTGGCATTTCCAGCAGGTAAACTCAATTGAACAAAGCATTGAGGAAGGTCAGCAGGCAAGCAGGAGGGTCAAAATCCTACCTTGCTGCTCAGGTAGTAAAGAGGGAAAACATCCGGCCACAAGGGGGAAAGCAGCAGGGGTGGGGGACCAGGTGCCCATCCCTAGGAAAGCTGGCTCCAGCTGGAAGGAGCCCCAGGCAGTGAGTCCCTCCCAGGGGACTGTGGGGGCAGCGGAGGACAGAGGTACCCCAAAGAGCAGAAGGGAATTGCTGCCTCTTACCTTTGGGCGTCGCCGGGGCGCTGATGTTCTTCAGGTGGTGGCGCTTGAGGGCTCTGGAAGTTGGCTCAGACTTCGGGGTAGCAGGCACTGTTTCTACTGCCCCTGTGGCCCTAGCAGCCGCCTCATGAACCTCAGACTCACACTTGGACTTAACCTGCCTGGAGCCCCGATCCAGCTTGGGGCTGGCACTGGGACTGGGACTGGCCTTCAGGCAGCAACTCTTGGAGTTGCCCATGGTTCACCTCCTCTCCTCCCTGGTGTTGCTGATTCGCTCACACCCTGCTCCCCGCCACCCCCCACCCACAACCCTCAGCAGTCCCTCCCCCCAAGGAAGGCTAGGCCTGCAGGCAGCCCCAAGGCTTCACCGCACAAGCAGGTAGGGCTCACCCACTGTTTGCTTGGCCTCTGGGCTGCCTGGCCCTAGGTGGGGCTCAGGGCCCAGCCACCCCCCGAAACTGCACCTCTCTGGATGACTCGTTTGTGAGGACAGCAACCAACACGACTTGTTGAAAACGGATCTGGATCCGACAAGCGCTGAGAGCTACAACCACAGTGGGAAGAGAGCACAGCCAAAGCTCCTTCTCCCTCCACAGTTGCTTCTCAACTGAAGTCTGTTGTCCTGGCTGCTGCCAGCCAATCAGAACACATTCCGCAGTTGCCTGGTTACAAGGGACCAATCAGACCCAGAGTTCCACCATGCTGGAACCACAAAGAAGTCAGGGATTTAATTTACAATCCCTTCCCCTAGACTTGGGTTTACATTCATTGCATGCATCCTGGAGCTCTCCATTCCTGAGGGAAGTGCAAGCAGGCCAGTGTCATTAGCTCCTGGGTTTCACCAGGTCTGACAGCCGACTCACTGATGCATTGCTCTCTGGACTTAGTTACACCTTCATTGTTGACCATTTTTGTAACTAAATTCTCCTTCTCCATCTACATGTTAGCTTTTGCCTGCACCTTGCCCTGGTCCTACTCTCAATACAGAGCTATGACTGTGTGTCTTAAATGGGACTCAAGGGAACATCACCCCTCTCCTTCCTCGTAAGTAAAATAGGAACCAATCCATCCATCCAGCTCAGCAACACAGGGCTTCACCAGTTTGCTTTCCTACCTCTGGTTTTCCCTCTCATGGCAGGATTTCCTGATTTTCCTCCCCTCCCTCGCCCCCCGCCCCACAACAATGGTTAATACCCAACTATCACATACACAATTGAGAACCTCAAAGAGGGGTACCACAATCCTAATTTGATGAAGATGATGGTGTTATGCCCAGAGTTCTGGGTCCCCAATAATCCACCACCAGGGAGCCTTTTCCGATGCAAAAGCAAAGGGTCTTTTATTCAAGCCCGGGACTTGGTCCCCCCCCCTCCCCCCGCCTCCATTACTGGAGGCAAGAGAGAGCCCCAAGTTCCAAGAGAACAATTTATAGGGCTTGGGGTTGGGGGTTGGGGGCACACTCTGACCACTGATTTGGTCGATTCCGGTTGGTTGAGTGAGGGCTGGAGGCTAGTGACCCAAGGGCAGGGTGCAGCTAGGGTCTGGTTACACAAAGACAGGGGGGTGGCTAGCATACTCTTGGCTTTGGGCTAGTTTTCCCCACTTTCCCATTGGCAGAGATAAGGGCAGGCTGAATAATTGATACATTCTGGGGCTTTTTCTTGGAAGAGGGGTTAAGGACACAGCTATCAGTCCTGTTCTGTCCTTTCAATGGTAATGATAGTTAACATTTGCCCAAACCCATTTCAAGAGAGGTATTCATTTTAATGTCCAAAAACAATCCTCAGTTTACAGATTTTACCAAAGAAGTTGAGACACAGCAATAAAGCCACACTTTCAAGTTCACACAATTATTCAAAGACAAGGCCAGGATTTAACCCCACATCCTGTGGATCCCCGCAGACACTTCCTCATGTTTATCAGAAAATAATGGCAGGAGTAAAACATGAGAGGTAGTGACATTATGTCAGGAAATTGTTAAGGAAGAACAATTTTTTGTTGTTGTGAATTTTAAAATATATTTTCCTTCATTCAACATTAAGTCTCCTCAATGTGGCAGACACTGTATGTGTGAAACACTTGTGCCCTCACTGAGGCCGGAGGGAGGACACGTTTTTCATGGACCCAAAGAGAGAACCAATTCCACAGGAATTGTCCTATGCAGTTGGATATTAGCTCCCTTCCAGGAGAACTTTCTTGACCTCAAAAGCTCTCCCGACCTTACAGGGGCTGACTGGCATGAGTGAGCGCCCTGTGTCTCAAGGAAACCAAGTAGATCTGAGATTGTCATTGGTCAAGGAGACTGCAGAGGCTGATGGGGGTGTTGGGGCTGAATCCGTCTGGGCTGTCTCTGAGCATGACCAATTTTCTTTGTCCTCATCCCCTGCCAGCTGTTTCACAAGGATTTTTGCCTCCATCTCACCTTGGTCCATTGGAGTTTCCTCTGTGGGCACAGGAAGGTTCAGCCCAGCCTTCGCTATGTCTTCTCTAAAGAAACTTGAGCAGCAGAACTAGCTACTTTGCTATCTGCCCCTGGGTTCCCGTGGATGCATGGGGAGTAGTGGTCAGGAGAGCTCAATCCAAGCCACAGCGAGGAGGGTCCTGGGCAGGGACACTCAGCCTGTCCCTTCTCTATGTGACCTTCAGACCATACTTTGTATAATTCCTGGTGCATTTTCTGATTTTGACTTGGACTTGAAGGACTCCTGGGCTAAGTTCCCTGCATTTACAGTCCAGCTGGCCCTGGTTCAGTCATCTCTAGGCTGGGTAAGAGTGGGTTTCCCTGTGCCTGGGGTAAAAAGAGAGCAGAAGACGGCCTGAGCCAAGAGACATATGAAAACATGCTCAAAGTCAATAATTATCTGAGTGATGCAAATCAAAACAGCAATGTGGTACCACCTCACACCTGTCAGAATGGGTATCATCAACAAATAAACAAATGACAAGTGCTGGTGAGGATGCAGAGAAAAAGGAACCCTCGTGCACGGCTGGTGGGAATGCAGACTGGTGCAGCCACTATGGAAAACAGTATGGAGTTTCCTCAAAAAACTAAAAATGGAACTCCCATTTGACCCAGTGATCCCACTTCTAGGAATATATCCCAAGAAAACAGAAAAACCAATCAGAAATAATGTATGCACCCCTATGTTCATAGCAGCACAATTTACAATAGCTAAGATTTGGAAACAGCCTTAGAACCTATCAGCAGATGAGTGGATTAAAAAACAGTGGTACAGCTACACAGTGGAATACTACTCTGCAGTAAAAAAGAAGAAATTCTTACCATTTGCGATAGCATAGTAGGAACTGGAGAGCATTATGCTAAGTGAAATAAGTCAGTCAGAGAAAGATAAATATCACATGATCTCACTCATTTATGGAATATAATGAACAACATAAAGTGATGAAGAAAAACAGATCCAGAGACAGAGAAGCATCGATCAGACCGTTGAACCTCAGCGGGAAGGTAGGGGAGTGGAGGGGTAAGTGGGAGAGATCAACCAAAGGACTTGTATGCATGCATATAAGCCTAACCAATGGACACTGAGAACAGGGGGTGAGGGCATGAGCAGGGGGGTCTGGAGTGGGTAATGGGGGGATAAGGACACATATGTAATACTTTAATCAATAAAGAAATTAAAAATAAAAAAGACGGCCTGAAATATGACCTCCAGAATCCAGGGAGGCCCCTGTGGTCCCAGTCTGTAGCTGAGGTGAGGTGCTGGGGCCAAGGTGGAGGCCTCACTGTGGAAGAAAGGGCCCTGTAGGTTGTCTGTACCCCACCCCAGCCCCATTCTAGACCAAACAACTGAGCTAACTATTCACCCCAGGTTTCCTGCTGGGTGAGAACCAAATCATCTTATTCCAAAGCATCCCTCCTAGTTGCCGGACTTCTGTTGCTCAAATCTGAGAGGCATTTCCATGTAATATAGGACACAAGGATGAGCCCAGAGAGGGAGACCCCCACCTTGGCCTGACTCAGAAGCACCTTTGTTGGGAGTGGGTCAAGAAATGGTGGTCTGGACCCCTCCAGGGTCAGTTCCAGGTCCTGGAGGAGAGTCCAGGAGTACACTAAGGGGGCAGGACTTTTAGTTTCTTAGCTATGCAGTGCTTTCCTGAGCAGGCATCAGAGGCTGAACTAAACTTGGCCTGGAACGTGCTGGAGCCAGAGACTGAGTGAATGCCTCACAGCACAGGGCCAAGCTTAGGGAGCACAGAGAGGCACATTTAGGGATAGATGGAGACCCTGGCCAGGTCAGCGCTTGTGTCCTATAGCTGCTGGCCTTTCCCACGTTCCAGCTTTTGGTCTGCAGTGGGGCTCCACAGGGCCCGAGGGCCTGGGCAGGGGAACTGGGCCAGCTGTGCCTCTGCACCTCTGGGCACACAGAGCTCCCAGTGCAGACCGCCTCTCCAGAGACCTAGCTTCCACAAGCTGGCATGGGGTTGGGGCCTGGCCAAGCAAAGGGCCCTCTCATCTTGAAATGCATAGACTGCAGAGTACACAGTGGGGCTCTGTGCAGCGCCAGCACGGCCAAGGGTAAACCTGAGGAGGGGCAGTGAAGATTTAGAAAAGCCAGACAAAGAGAATACAGCTGGGGGCTCGGTGGATCTCCATGCCTGGATGA